>NC_081406.1:98691830-98944330 GCF_030272615.1 Cryptomeria japonica | reverse complement strand
TTCGTCTCGACATTTTGCTGCTAATTCCAAGTGCACAGCTTCATCCCACATTTCTATCTCAACTTATAATCATTTCTTTGTCACTTTTACACTTAGTCTTAAATCGCATAATTCAAAATATCTAATTCAAAAAGATGGGTTACTTTCACTATCCAAATTCATTATCAATTCACTTAGCATTCAATCTCTTTCTATTGAGATCTGAAAATTTCTTTGCTTTTAAAATTCAATTTCATCATTGTCTTGTTCAAATTGCAAATCAAAATTAAGTGGTTAGATGCTAGGAGGCTATCAACAATGTAAGAGGATAAACATATTAAGATTCAAGAGCTATTATCTGTTTGTGTTTCTATTGCTCTGGAGGAGATGGATAGAACACTTGAAGTTGTAGATAGGAAAATCTTTAACAAAAAACATAGAATAATCAGTCTTATGTTAGGAAGGGTAAATGGGAGGAGATGACACCCCCATTTCCAACGGTTTTTATATTTTTTTGCTTTTGCACATATGATGTTCATGTTTGTGCATATGATTTGTAGAATAGCATATTTGGTGTTAGGATTAGTGCATACGAGAAATAGTTTTGCACATATGATGTGTCTTTTAGTGCATACAATGAATTTTATAGCGCATATGATGGATTAATAAGTGCATATGAAATTGCACATTTGATGACTGTTTTCCCACATATGAGACAATGAGGAAATTTTTAATTTTTGGAAAAGTTTTGATGTGTGTAATTTTGATTTTTAGATTCATTAAGAAGTTTTACACCCTGTCAAAGTGTCAGTTTGGATTGAATGTGTTGATTTTGGTTGTTAATTGATGTTTTTTGTTATGAGTCCATTGTGCCAGTTCAAATTTTGGTTTGGATCAATTTTGGTCAAAGTTGATATGAGTTTGGTTTCAATACGAGTCAATGTTTGATATGAGTTTTGTTGTCAATATCAGTCACTTTGGGTCAATTTGTCGTTATGGGTCAACTTGTCATTATGGGTCAACTTGTCGTTATGGGTCAAGTTTGCGATATGGATTGTTTGGTGTTGGTCGATATGAATCAATTTTTGATATGGGTCAAACTCGTTATGGGACGGATGTCGTTATGGGTCTTGATTAGATATGAGTCAAGTGTTTTTTTTTTTATATGAATCTATTTTTGATATGGGTTGTTTTGTGTTCGATATGGAACTATGTTGATATGAGACTTATTTGATTGTTTGATTGATCTATGATATGAGTTTGGATTGATTAGAACCTAATTGATTGGGTTTCAAGATGGATTATCGATATGGGACTTGGTCGTTTAAAATCATACTTGATTTTTGATATGAGTCTTGATATGAAGCTTGTTGATTGATTTTCGATATGAAGCTTGTTGATTGATTTTCGATATGATGCATGATTGATTGATTGGATGATTGAATAAACCTTGGTTGATTGTGTGACTTTCATCACTTGATTTGTTTATTGCCTGATTGTGTAGAATAGATGTATCTGATAGGATGATATCCATGTATTGATATGGGTCAATCGAGGAGTTCTCATGTTTCGAGACAAATTATCGAAGACTTTGGTGATTAGAGATCGATTGACTGCTAATGATTTGGTAGTTATAGAGGCTTATAGACTCATTCACTTATTACACATACTACCCTATCAAAAGAATAGGGCACTACTCATCGCATCAACCGAGAGATGGCACAGCAAGCATAACACCTTCCATTTGCTGATGACTGAGATCACAGTGACGTCGGAGGATGTCTATCGGATTTTGCAGATTCTGATCATAGGTTAGCTAGTTGAGTATGATGTGGAGGAGGCTGGCGAGACCGATCTGTTGGCTATTTCAAAGGAATTGATTATGTGTTGCATTGATGTTTTCCATTGATGTCAAAACTGGCTACTTTTTTAATCTACCAACTTCCGGTAGAGTGGTTGGACTTTGATGATGATTAGGAGATTTGTCTCCGGTGTTCTCTGGTATGTTTCGACTGTTAGAATTGGTTTGGATTAGTTATTCATGTGTTTTGTATGCATATCACTTTCAGTTGGTTCGGGATTTGATGATCCTGATGCTATCTTTTTTTCTAATAAGCCTTTTGGTTACTGGTAAGGGTTTTACCGACAGAGCTTTGTTTGTCACAACCCTCCTTTATCACTTTTGGATTTAAATACAATTCTATTATATTTTTGGTTAAACTACTTAAAATGATTGAATAAATGTTATAAAAGAATAAAATGAACACACACACACACACTTGGAGAATATAATTCAAAAGGCATTATTTTTATTTATTTATTTTCCACTCCCAATTATGGCACATGTTGTAGGAGGAATAAGAAGTTTCTAGAGGAATCTCCACCACCTTGCATGTAACTCCCCCACTAAGTTCTTAATCAATTTGCACGAGTCCAATATTGGAAAAGAATCTCTTTTTTTAATTAAATTCTCTAGATAGTGGAATTGAGGGATTTTTCTTATAAAATTGTATGCAGGTTTCAAGGAAGGGAGTTGATTATGTTTTGAAGAAAATTTCCCAAGTTTTAGTAGTAGGATCTTCTTTGGTAGTCTCATTTTTGTTGCAGGATTTTTAAGTTGTTGTTTGAAAGATTTCTCTCAAGTTGCAAGGAAGGATCAAAAGGATAGCTAGAGGATTCAACATCAAGCTTCGATAAGCCAGGTTCTCTTCTTGTTATTTCACATTCACATATGAGAAATGGTATTATCCAAAATATAGTTTCTAGATCTTCCCTTATTGTAAATCTTTTCTTCTTATTTAGGAATAAATATTGATAAATTACTTTCACATAATGCATGTAAAGGATAGTTTATTATTTATTCTAGTTTCCTTAAGAAATATGCACATGATCTTCCTTTTTGCTTTTCCAAATATTTTAGATCTATCCAAAAATCATGTTTCCCTTATTTAAAAGTTCTTTTTTTTTTGAGATTAAAAACTCTTCCCTGTGTGATTCGAATCTTAATCTTTATTTCTTCCCTCAAATTCATTTCTCTGGCTCTTCGAATGGAAATCTGAAAGAAAATCTCTCTATGAATATCAATTGAAATTGAGGAATATATTTCCCTGTGAATAATCCTCTGTGTTATTCATCCCTGTAAATAAATCTTTATTCTCATTTGATTACATAATTATTATATATATATATATCTGGTTATATATTCTCTCTATGAATATTAGTTGAAATTGAAGAATATATTTCCCTGTGAATAATTCCTCTATGTTATTCATCCCTGTGAATGCTGGAAATAAATTCTTTCCCTGTGAATGCTAGAATAAACTCTCTCTCTCTCTGTAAATATTAATCTCCTGTTTACTATAAAATCAATCTAAAACAATTACCTACCTCTGCGATAATTGATTATCTATTTTATTCATGTTCTTATTTTTATAAATACTCTTTTTTTCACATACCATTAAATAATCTAGAATATATATATATATATATATATATATATATATATTTTTTTTTTTTTTCTATATTTCTATACATATATATATATTTAACTTATTTCATACAAAAAGAATATATTAAACATTGCAAGTGTCTTTTAACATAGCATGGTCTCAGAGTTTATTCCAAGTGAGTTTTCGGACGGCGTGCAGGGAGGCAGTTATTAACCTCTGGGGAAGTGGTACCCTCCACTTCCCCTGCGGTCACTGTCACGGTAGTGGCCACAGGGTAGTGGAGGGGACCACGAGGTCCCCTAATCATTGTGGGCCTACTTCCACAGACCTGCAGTGGTGATGGGACCCGTGGGCCCCACTCCCACTTGCCCCTTTTTTTTTCCTTTAAAAAAAAGAAAAATGCCACTATAAAATTTAATGCGTGGCAATATAGTTTTCTTTAAAATTTTCTTAATCAAAATTTTAGTTTAATAAAAACTAACTTAGGTAATTTTGAAATGTATTTATTTTTAGCAAATTTCTAAATTGTAAATTTAATTAAATTTTATAATCGTCCTTAGTAAAGTTTATTAATTTCCTTTAAGCAATTTTCTAATTATAGGTTAAATTGTGTTAAATCTTATAATTGGAATCTTATAAAAACTATTTAAATTTCGTTGGGTCACTTAGTTGGTATTTTGGACTCATTAAAAGCAATTATTGCACATTAATATGATTTGAATCAAATGTCTAAATTAATCGCTATTTTTGGAACCCATGACCATAGGAATCATGCATTGCTTAATCATGCACGCAAGTTACACTATTCTTATATCATGCAAATTACTTATACATTAATTACATTTATTGACGTTTTCATCTCCATGCAAGTTACACATGTAATTATTAATATGCAAGTTTCATAATGGTCATTGTTATGCAAGTTATATTTCAAGTTTTGAATAATAAATAATTTAGTTATGGTTTTTATTCTACGTGAATCATCAAGTAGTTATTTCAATTATTAAATTATACACGTTCAATTAGTAATTGTTTTCAA
The DNA here is from genome assembly GCF_030272615.1 of Cryptomeria japonica. Lineage (NCBI taxonomy): Eukaryota > Viridiplantae > Streptophyta > Pinopsida > Cupressales > Cupressaceae > Cryptomeria > Cryptomeria japonica. The sequence goes on along the minus strand of NC_081406.1, from coordinate 98,939,863 downwards.
GTATGATGTTTTCATAGCTCTTAGTTAGAAAACTAAATAAAGGAAGATGGAAACCAAAACCTAGTAGTGTTTGGTATATACAGTGCCTCTGGGTCATGCTTACGGGTAATGCCATCGTGTTGAACTACTGCACTTAACGCCTAATAAAGCTACATCAATGATGTTTGTGGCATTGTCCCTATAAATCATCAGGGAGTAATAAGGGACACTTGGAAGTTAAAATCCAAGGGGCGGGTAATCCCCCTTGGATCGATAATCTTATAAGATAATCTTTAAATGATTTTACATCCATTGAGTTAAACCATAGTAAACTCCCTTTAGGGTGGTTAAGTAAAATGCTTTTATGAAATTGATTTAATCTTGAAGAGATATTGGTGATTGACAATTTGGTCAAGGGTGACGCTTATGATAGGTGTTAGGATGTAGTTGTTTTAGGCCACAAACAATAGACCATCTTGAGCCTTTGTTTAAGTGCTACCACCGTGGGTAGCAACCACAGAGAAACTGGCTAGGACATTGACCCTAGAAAGGGTTGCGTACCCACTAATCAGTTTACATCAAACCATAGAGTAGAAAATAGAACTACATACTTTACGCCTTGATCCCGTGCCAAAACGGGTATGTAGGCTGTCTTGGGATGGAGTTGTCCCCAGTACTCAGGCATTCGTGGGTGGGGTCTAGGCTTGGTAAGAAGAAGGATTGAGTAAGAATCCTAATTTGAAAGATAAGTATAATAAAAAGGAAAAAGTAATTCAATGCATACTCGGAAGGAATCCCGTATGGATTTGCTTGACTTCCCGAGGCTTTAAACCAAATTCTGAGGCAGAATTCAAGCTTGTATTATGTTATTTATTTACTCCTAAGGATGGCGACCTCAATGCACTTCTATTAGAAGAGTGTAGTACTTAGTGAGTGGCTCAGGACCCAAATGGTCTTGATTTGTCTAAGTCTCTGGCCAGAGCATCTCCTATCCCGTATGGGTAGATGCCTACCCCGTATGGGTAGATGCCTATCCCGTATTGGATAGATGAAACCTCTTGCCCCATATGGATAGATGCCTAACCCGTATGGTTAGATGCTCATCCCAGATGGATGAATGCCTAATCCTAATGGATGGATGCCCAGAGTATGCGATTGAATCAAGCACAAATGATTAAATTAAACCAAAAAAAAAGAATGGTCAAATTTTATTGGGTTAAATATGGTGGGTTATTACATTGTTGAAGATCTTTTGATGGATTCAATAAGTGGTGTTGGTGCGGCTTCTAGAAGGTTATCAAGATGCTAATGGTTATCATGTCCGAGTTCAAGTTGATTGGTGGTGTTTCATTTGGCTTATGGTGACCTATTTTAGGCACGGTCTTATTCTGCTAGGTTATGGACCAGTTTGTGTAACGTGTTGGTGGATGCTCCCGATGCATTACCAGTTGTTATCATTGGTTTTCGGGATTATGTAACAGATTTATTGTATTATCTTTTTTGGTGGCTGAATTAATTGTTTAGGTCTTGGGTGGGTATATATATGATGTAAGATCTCTTTGTAGATCATGGATGTGATTATGGTAATGGGATTACCTATGTGCGAATTAAGTTATAATCATATGCAATGGTTTTGGTTGATCATAGGTGATCGAATTTTTTAATTGTGGAATAAGTTTTAGACCTCAGGTATTAAGATTCACTAGAATTGTACTCAGACATAGGAGATGCTATTCTTCCAGTTCATTCATCTTTTCAGATTGTAGTTTGGATTTCTTTTGTAGTCAGTGAGGCTCCTTTTGTGATGAGAAGTACACTCTAGGTAGTGTGCCTTCTTGGATGTGCAAGCCCCTCTTATTGTAATCACATACTTACTGCAAAAGTATTATTTGATTATGGGTTGGCTTCCCACCATGGTTTTTCCCTTTGTCAGGTTTTCCATGTATAGTTCTCGATGTTATGTGTCATGGATAGATGGTAATTGTTTTGTGATTTATCTTTGTGCTTAATTGTTATATCTTCTATTTCGGTATTTGGTTTATGCATTCTAGTATAAGGTTTTGTGTGCTTAGATTTTCATAATCTATTGACAACTGATTCAACCCCCCTTTCAGTTGTCCACCAGTTATCCTAACACGATGCTCTATGGGAGGTGTTTGGCGATCCCCACATTGCAAGTTACTTAGTGGCATGGTAGGACATGGTAGATAGCTATGCCCCACTCCCCTTAGTTTTGGTAGGTTTGATTGGTAGCTTCCTAATTCTAGATAGGAGGTTGCATGGTTTATCAGTGGGATGGGGCCAAGTTCTCTGATAGATGGTGCAGGCGTGCACATGATATGCATGGGGTATTTGTTTTCTGGCCCATCTATATCATGAGCTTCACCAGGTGGTCTATGATGATGCAACTAGCCTAGCTTTTAGGTGCACTCTACTACAAATTTGGGCATTGGAGCACATAGCCATGACCCATCCACTTGGTGAGAGGTCCAAACTAGTAGGGGAACCTTTTGTGATGATGTACAACTAGGTTGCTTCCCAGCTGATGCTCAAGAAGTTAGAGTATTGGAGGATGACTTTGGATGATATGGATGTCATGGTGTGGAAGCCTTATCGATTGTGTGAGCCATGACCAGAGGATTCTTTTGAGGTGCCACATTTATTTATGAGTCGATTCCTTTCGGGTCATACTCCGTATGTGGTAGAGCGGTTTATTCTTCCTCGAGTTTATTGACAGTTTGGTCGCATGCAACCAATGCCACAGGGGATGACTGTGTACGTTCGGGTACATAAAGAGAGGACAGATTAGGGGCCCATATTGGATTTTTCTATAGCCCGAAATGAGTTCTATTCTTTTCCTTTCTATGTATGGAGTATGTTTGAGGACATAGCAAATGTAGGGATGACTGAAGAGTATATGCAGTACTTTTTGACACACAGATTCCCTCGACTGACAGGGCCAGGAGAGCTGATTCCTACACTGGAGGAGGTCGATGATGATGATAAAGGTGGAGGGGGAGGTGGCCGAGGTGGGAAGAGGACTAGTAGAGGAAGGAGGGGTGGTAGGATTGCTAGAGGTGGTGCGATTGGACATGGTCGGGGAGGAGGTGGTGGTAGGGGAGGAGGAGGAGATGAGGAAAGTGGTGGACGAGGAGTGAGGGGTAGAGGAGGAGAATGGAGGATGGATTGGGTGGGGTAGGGAGGGTCGGTGCAGGAAGAGGATGTTGCTACCATGGAGGTCAAGGAGGGGTCAGGCCATGACAGATCTAAGGAGAGTGATGATTCTTCTGATGAGGAGACCAAGTCTAAGAAGGTTGGTGGAGAAGTGGGTTTGATGGGATTTTCGTGAGTAGAAGTGGAGGAGGAGTCAGAGGAGGAGGATGTGCAACCACTAGATCAATGGAGGAGTACTGATATGCCCCCTCCCACCCCTTGAAAAGTTGAAATCCTAGATCCACAGCCACCGTAGTCAGCAGGTTTATAGATAGTAGGATTACAACGGTTAGTTCAGAGGTTGTAGGCACAACTATCATAGGTGCATTGGAAGAAATTTCATTTACAGGCACATGTAGCATAGGTGACTACAGAGAGAGATACAAAGATAGAGAGGTTAGGTTGCACAGAGGATATTGTGTGATCTTTGCAGCAGGCAGCCGCATAGGGTGTGACAGGGAACACCATCCGAAGTCTTATTGAGTGGAAAGGGTGGGCGAAGTATTACAAGACTTTGTATTTTCAGGCTGTACCACCTGATTATCATGCTCCTTATGCTGCCAGTTCTCAATAGGGTGGTTCTCAAAGATAGAGGGGCAACAAGGGGGTTATGGGACCTAGGAGGGATGCTCCTAGCACTAGCATAGGTGTGGGTAGCTCGATCTCTGGACCGATAGGTTATGGATGTGGTCAGGCCGATCCTGCCTCGTGATCATGATAAAAAATGTTGTACTTGTACCTTGATGTACTTTATTGATAGAGACATATATCTTTGCATTTTGATGACCTCCTGATATGATACTCAATGATGTTCTCATATGATGCTCTGATGATCTTATGGATGCTCATTATTTCCTTGATACTGATGTTGCTTGATTTGATGTAAATTAGTATTGATATGTATCCAGGGACGTTGGACATTTGATTGCTTCACTGATGTTTGGTTTTGACTTTTATCATTGTTTTTCCTTTGGATCAGTATGTGGTCACACAAATGCATGATGATATGTTATAGATGCAACTACTTTGATTTTGATGAGCTATATGATACACTTTTGATCTATATGACTGTTGTAAATGATGATGTAGATGATGTGATGTGTGTTTTTTATTTTTATGATCTATATGCTTATATGATTATGGTAATGCATGTCTAATGTATACTATATGTTTAGAAGGTGATATGCAGATGATGGTTAGATTTTATGATTGCAAAGGTTTCTAACATGTTTTTTGTTCTTTTGTGTGTTGTTGATAATGCGATCTAGAATGCTACATGTTCTCAATATGATATGCTCATGTATGGGATGCATTGTGATAATGATATTATTTTGAATTGTGAAGTGAGATGTATCTTGAAAATGAGATGCAGGATGTGTAATGATAATGTGAGATGTATGATATGATATGATAATTTCAACTAATGCAACAAATTTAACCATATGCAAGATGGATTTAACTATATGCAATCTTTTAACATGGTCTAAATGATAATGATAATGAAAACTTAATATGATAATGAGAATGTACCTAATGATCATATGCAACCTAATGCAAAGCTAAAATGAATGATATGCAATCTAATGCAAAATTAAAATGATATGCATTTAATGCAAGACTACAATGATAGGCAACCCTAAGGATAATGACAATGAAATGGTACTAATGCAAGATTAACATGTTATGATAATGAAATGGGATTAATGCCTTTATGATGTGATATGAAAATATGAATGCCATTGAATGCAATTTTGAAAATTATAATGCGAATGTATCCAAATGAATGTTTTAATATTGATAATAAAGTGATACTAATGCAAAATGATATGTAACCTAATGCCAGATGATAAATGATACTAATGGAGAATGAAAATGATATGCAACCTAATGCAAGATTAATAATGAAATGCAACTAAATGCATTTGTATGATAATGCAATCTAAATTCTATGATTAAATGATATGCAGCTAAATGCAATCTAAATGCAGATTAAAATGAAATAATAACAATGCTTTCTCGTTCGCACAAGTTGTAATATGTTTTGATCAAAGTGCCAATGCTTCCTTTATTTTCATCATCGGGCCTTGATTTGTTGAAAGTTGATACAAGCATTATGGTATAATTGAATCATAACAACCTGAGTATAACTTACATGGGTTTTGATATTGCAAGATATCACAAGCGTCGAGGTATAATTGAACCAAGATGACTTGAGTGTTGCTTGCATACAATAGACAAGAGTTAACCTTTGTCCTATACAAATCCAAAATGTCTTTAGTGATGTTACCCGATCATGTCGTAAGACAAATTTCCATAGTCAAATACTTCACTCCCAAACAACAGACAAAGAAATCATCACATTCCTTCCTTGCTTCTCTAGTCGTAAGACAACCTTGAGTCACTTAGGACATATGATAAGCAAAAATATCAACAACCATATGTAAGGATGCATGCTATCTGAAAAATATTCTTGTCAAAATAAAACATCTTGCAAATAGATCCTTTTGTTTAGCTCAAATCAAGTCAATCCTTGATGTATAGCCTTCTTTCTTTGTTGTGGTCACTATAAGTTGTCTTGATCTTTGTTGTTTTTCTATTTGTTTTGTCTTATGCCCAAAAATCCTTAAGGCGAAATGCCCCCGACGAGGTTAGGATTTTTCCCCTTGCTGCCAATACCACTTTGATATGGATATGTACACTCATCACCAAGTCATGATGGGATATGATACAAATAAATGATTCAGATAATTAGGGACAATGAGTATGCTAAGTATGTTTGGGATAATGCTGCATGTATAAGTGTATTGCGATGACTACTGGTCTAGATCAGATGGAGCCAAAGATATGATGCGAGTACCGATAGATAGAGGAGATGCTCTCTCCCAAATAGTGCTTGTTGCCAAGTTTTCACCACTTGTTTTTATTGCACTTTTTTATTTGTTTTTCATTTTTTTTTGTGTTTTCATGATTTTTAAAATTTTTTTTGTGTCACAAGGTGCCCGTTTGCTAGGTTTTCATCCTACTGATGATTTTTGATACTTTTTTGATTTGTTTTTTCTTTTTTTGTTGGATCTGTGCATTGGATGACTCAAGCATAGAATTTCTTCAGATGGATACTGTTGGTTGGTTCGTCGAGCACGTCCCCCTATGAATTTGACAACTAATATACTCCTAATCCATAGGTTGATATGATAACAAAGGGTCCAAACCAGTTGGGCTCAAACTTCCCCTTCTTCTCTCAGTCTTGCTGATTTCTGGGATTTTCTTTTAGGACCAGATCACCAATTTTGAAAGCCCTTGGGATGACCTTATGATTATAGCTTCTTCACATTCTTTGTTGATAAGCCTTGAGACAATCAAAAGCATGTCGGTGATGTTCATCAAGAAGCTCTAGCTCTTGTAACCTATTGACTCGATATTCCTCATCTGGGATGAGGCCTTTCAAGGATACCCAGAGTGATGAAATATCTACCTCAATAGGTAAGATAGCTTCTGAACCATACACCAATTTATAAGGTGTAGCTCTTGTAGGTGTGTAGATACTCACTATAGGCCCGAAGTGCAGGATTGAGTTGCACATGCCAATCTTTACTAGCATCATTCATAGTCTTTTTGTGGATTTTCAAGATTTTCTTGTTTGAGGCCTCTACTTGGCCCTTCCCTTGTGGATAATAAGGTGTCAAAAAGTGATGTTGGATATGGAATCACTCACAAAGCTCTTGGAAATCTTGATTTTTAAAAGGTCTTCCATTATTCATGATAATGGAGCTAGGGATGTCGTACCGATAGATGAGGTAATTCAAGATGAAGGCAACAATCTGTTTGTCAGTCACTATAGTTAATGGAACTCCTTCAATCCATTTGGTGAAGTACTCGGTGGCTATGATGATGAACTTGTGCCCATTTAATGAGGAAGGATGAATTTTTCTTACTTGGTTGAGTCTTCATTGATAGAAAGGCCATGAGGTAGTGAATGGTTGCAACTCTTATGCCGGTGCATGTATGAGGTTACCATGAATTTGACAATTATGACATTTCCTAGAAAACTGATAGGACTCTCTCTCTCCATTGTCGTCTAGTAATATCACATCCTTAGGAATTTTTTAGCAAGAGTAGGACCACTTGAATGCGTACCACAAATACCTTCGTGAAGCTCATGTAAGGCGAAGTAAGATTCATTACGATCGAGGCATAAAAGAAGAGTACCATCAAGACCTCGATGATAAAGTGTGTCAGTGGTTAAGGTGTAGCAGGCCGCTTGTCGGATAAATCTTCATTTTTGGTTGTGAGATAGGTCAAGTGGGAGGGTATTGTCTTTGAGATAGGCATAGATCTTCCCATATAGGGGGGAATCAGAACTGGTTAGGGCACATATAACTTGGGATTCTGAATTGTTATAGGTGCTCCACCAGGAATTCATAACGACTCTGTTTAGCTGGAATTTGCAGGAGCAAGGAGATAGTGGCCATAGAATCAACAACTCTGTTGTCCAACCTTGGAATTTGTTCGAAGGTGATGTCCATAAAATACTTTTTAAAATCACCCACCATGCGCTGGTAGGGCATCAACTTGTGATCTTTTATTTGATAATAATTCTAGACCTAATTGATGACTACTTGAGAATCTCCATAGACTTTCAATTCTATGATTCTCCATTCGATGGCTATTTTGATACCAGTGACCAGGGCTTCATACTCGGTAATGTTATTGGTGTAGGAGAACATAAACTTGTAGGATCTTGGAATTGTGTGTCCCTCTGGAGTAACAAATAAGATGTCAGTACCTGATCCATGTTGGGTATAGGATCCATCAAAGTATAGGGTCCATTGCTTGGGTGTGATAGTGAGCACATCTGTATCTGGAAATTCCACCTGTAGTGGGTTTTTGTCTAGTAAAGGTGGTTCTTCTAGTTGATCTGCAATTGCTTGTCCTTTGGTGGCCTGTCATTCCATGTATTGAATGTCAAAATCACTTAGGATCATAACCCATTTAACCAACCTCCCTTTGAGAGCAGCCTTGCTAAGTAGATATTTTAGTGGGTCAATCTTTGCTACTAGCTTGATTGTATGGGCTAGCATGTAGTGGTGAAACTTTTGAGAGGCAGACACTACAGCCAAACAAACCTTTTAGATGAATGTATAATTGTGTTCATATCCATTCAAAGTCCTGCTGATGTAGTAGATAACCCTTTATTTTCCCGTTCAATCTTCTTGTGCTAGTAGTGCCCCCAGTGACACTTTGGTTGCCGATATATAGAGGATGATTGACTTTCCTGCTATTGGTGATACCAAAACTGGTGGAATCATCAGATATTATTTAAGTTGGTGGAATGATTATGCACATTTGTCTTCCCATTTGAAATGTAAATTCTTATGAAGTAGATGGTTAAATGGGAGACATTTGTCGGCTAATTGAGTAATGAATCATCTGATAGATTGTAGTCATCCCTATAGAGATCTTAATTGGCTGATGTTTTTAGGAGGTAGCATCTCCATGATAGCCCGAACCTTTGTTGGATCCACCTCGATTCCTTTTTCTCATACAATGTATCCCAAAATTTTTCAGGATGTGACTCTGAAAACATTTTTTAGAATTCAATCTAACATTGAATTGTTCCAGTCTTTGAAAGATTTTATCTAGGATTTCCAAGTGTCCCACTCTCGTGAATGAGTTAGCTTGTAGATCATCCACATAATCTTCCATAAAAGTATGCATCATGTCGTTAAAGATTATGGTCATGGCCCTCTAATAAGTTGCACCAAAATTTTTCAAGCCAAAAGGCATGAAATTCCAATAGTATGTACCCCACGGAAATGTGAATTTAGTTTTATCTTCTTCTTTAGGAGCTATCTTGACTTGGTTGGAGTCGGAAAAGTCATCCATGAGGGATAACATAGCATGTCCTACTATGTCAGATGAATCTTACATCTAGTAACTTCTTTAGCTCTTATTTTACCAAGATGGCCACATGTGGGTTCATCTTTCTTAATTTCTTTTTGACAGGTTTAGCTCCAGGAGTAATGGACAAGTGATGCATGATGAGATTTGGATCTACCCTTGGCATGTCTGCATAAGACCAAGCAAAATTAATTTGCTTCTCCTTGAAGAATTTGACAAAGTCTAGTTTTTCCTTTTGTATGAGTGATTCTGCCAGATGTATGGTTTTGGCCGTTGCTACAGTATCAATTTTTATTGTTTGAGTTGGTTCAATCAAGATTGGTGACCTCTCCTAGTAATGTTCAAGAAGAGTGTCAAGTCTCCCATCTTTAGGTGCCTCAAAGAGATTTTCACCATTAGATGCATCCTTTGTTTTTACTTTTTTGTGGTCTAATACTGCCATTAGATGGTTTTCACCTTTAGATCAATTTTTGATTTTGTTCTTTTTGCGATTGAGAGACTTGGCACTCCCCTGATTTCATATATCGTTATGTGGTTGGCTAGTGGAGCATGTTTCCGGGTTAATAGAGAAGAGGTATTGAACAATGGCCTCATCACTTTGGAATATTGGTATATTATGTTTAGGTTCTTCCCAATCTATGAGGTAAATATATATGAGAGGTAGGGAGCCATTTGGCAGGTCAAGATCTACCGTTGTGAGGGTCATGATAGAGATATTGTCATAGTTGTTCGCATCATGGATAAGGTCTAAAACAGTCTCAAGGTTTACGATGGTACTCTCGTCAATATTTACTCTCTCATATTGAAGTTGTTGGTTCTCACTAGCCTCATAGATATGTTGTGTTCCGAATTCAAATGATCTAGAACTTGAGCCTTGTCCCTCATAAGGAATGGGTGTGTATTTGTGGATTGTATCCACCTCAATATCCTCAGTAATATCAGAACAAGTATTCCACTCATACTCATTGTAATCTATTTCAGAATCGCTATCCTAGGTTACTCCAATGAATCTAATAGGTATGTTCTATGGCGAGAAAAGATCACTGATAATTGACACAAGTTTGGTAGCTTGTTCTGATTTAAGATCGATACTTTCTTGTACTCTTTAAATTTGCTCATACACAGCTTCCCATCTTTGAGTAGTAATCTCCTTGGGTTGTGACTTGAATTTGTTTTGATCAGGTGCTTGTACATGATGCACTTTTTAATAAGAGGCCTCCTCCCTTTGGATAGCGAGTGTTGGCATAACTGATGGTGTTGGCACAACGGGTTCATCAGTTAGTATTGTCATTTATGACCAACACTTACCAGTGAATAAGGCCAAGCTCATAGGAAAGGAGGTGAGGTAAACCTCAATAGTTTTCTCATGGCTGCAGAAAATATGGAGGATTAGGTACTTCCCTAAGGGTCAGTGCATGAAGACGAGTCCACTTTTTGGCCAAAAAGTGGAAGTGTTTTCCCTGTTTTTCAGATTTTGTCTCATTTGAGCTTAAATTTTGAAACACTTAGAGATTGAATCTTGGAAAAAGTCAGGAATATAAAAGATATCCCTCTGAGTTTACATTTCAAATATGTAATTTATTTTAATACCCACATAATAAAAAATAACTTTTTGAATGGAGTTCTAAAAACTATGTTTTAAAAATGCCTGTTACAGGACCATACCATGCATGTGTATGACCCACACTTTTTGACACAATTAAAATTATTTTCTCAATCCATTTTGGAAAATGGTTTGTAACACACTGAAGATTGATGAGCATATTTTTCTGTATTTGTTTTTTCTAATATATTTTTTTAAATTAATTTTTTAATGGCCATAATTATCATTTTTAAAATTTGACGTGTACGACCCACATAATTTGACGTAAACTTAACATTTTTTTAAATTTTTTTTTTAAATAGAAAATAATTTTGTGTCGATTGATGACATATAATTTTTTTTTCAAAATTCATAAAAATAAAAAAGTTATTAAATTAAGAAAATTAGTTAATATTTCAAATTTATGGACCTGATTTAGTATAAATTAAATGAAAAATAGTTAAAATAATCAATTTTAAATAAATTTACATATTTAGAATCTAGACAGTATAATCTGAAATGGGTTTTAATTTCGTATAAAAATTCTCTGATTAGAGGGATGTAAACTATTTTAGAAGTTCATATTTGTGCTTTCATTCATGGAGCTTTGAATTTGCAGGTTCATGTCTCAAGTGTGGCCATCCCAGGCCTATCCCGGGCCTAATCTCGAGGCAAGTGGCGGGTTGTGGATTCAAATTCTACTGAATGGGGGCCCGTTCCATTTTTTTGCCCATTGGATTTAATAACGGGCCCCCGTTTCTAAATAACCGTTACTGTAAAAAAAAAAGACAAATTGCATTGATTTACCACACTATCATTGAAATCCGTATTGACAAATATTTTTTTACATCATTTGGCAATACTTTTTAGTATTTTTTACATGATTTTTGGAAGAACTCAGTAAAAAGATATTATTTTTTGAAGAGGAGTTTGTAAAGATGGGTTCTAAGCAATGTCAAAAGAAAAAAAAGAGAGGACAATGATAGCGGATGAAATTCAAGCACAAAGAGAGGAGGCAAAACACCAAAGAGATCGAAGATCACAACAATGACAATTGAATAACACTTCTGAAGCATCTAGTTCAATGCCTATTGTAGATGAGACCATTGAAGACATCATGATGGATGCAAGAAACGTATAACCAAACACGGGTATGACTGTCGATGAAAATGTTCATGTGGATGCGAATCCTGGTATGTTTTTAAATCCCGATGACTATGATGCCAATCAAATTGCTGATTTAAATGAAGCTGGATATAAATTTCATACACCAATACGAAAAGAAATAAAAATTGAAAATAATACACCACCCTCTCTGAAAGAAAATGAATGTAATTTGTTTACTATTGATAGCAATGTGCTAGATAATCTTAATGGGTTAGTTTCTTGGAGACAAATCAAAACACATGCGAACAGATTATATAAACAATTTTTCTATAATAAAAAGTTAGGATTCCAATGTCAATTAATGCTACAATTAATAAAAATGTTAAAAATGCGTAAAGTCATGAAAAAAATAGGTATTTATGCAAAACCAAAAAGAAAAGATGAATCATATAAGAAAGTTGTATCTACTGTTGCCAGTGCCATCGATTCTATTAGAAAAACAAGTCGATCTAAAGATAAGAATACAACACGTAGAGTTATAACGACTGCTATAGTTGACAAAATGATTATTGGTAAAAGAATGTTAAGTGATATATGTGGCTATTTGAACTTACATCATAGAACCTTGTGAAGAGCGACCAAAAGAAGAGACACAATTGAAATTGATCCACTAAACCATTGTTGGAGTTTTAGTGGTAGACTTCAAAGGTCGAACATGAAATTAAATGATGAAACTAAACAATTAATTGCAAAATTTTGGCATGATAACACTAGACTTTCATCAAATGCTAGAGATGTTTTAAAGTTAAGGGTGAGATCAAAAATTTGTGATCCTCATCCAAAACATCTTCTTGACATGACTCAAACTGAATTCTTTAAAAAATTTAGTGATGAATTTGTGTTAATGAATTTATGAATTAGTCAAAGATCATTTGAAAAATGCAAACCCTGGTATGTTAAAATCAATAAACAAAGAATATCTTGTTTTTGTAAAACTCATGTTTAGTTTCGTTACTATTATGATGTTTTTCGATATATACATTGTATATTGCATGGTAATGATCTTGTGCAGGATTGTGGTGTTTATGTTCCACCTGAAACTATAAAAGATTTTATTGGAAGTTTATTTTGTAAACCACCTAATGAATAATTATTTCTTTCCAGTTCATGCATTTATGGCCTTTGCAATTTATGTGGGAACTATTCTTCGATAGGTGAATGTTTGCATGAACATGTTTCATCTGAGTTTGGACAAAAAATGGTTGATGTTAGGAGATTTAAAAATATAGAATACCCTCTAAAGGATGGAAAGATGGGGAAACGTTTAGAATTGATTATAGGACAGAATAGTGTGAATGCATTTATTAGTGAGTTTAAAACTCATATTGTTCCAAAATATGTGAAACATTCCCAACATGCCCGATGGCTTGATGGATAGTTTTGCATATGCAAGAACACATTTCCACTTGGAACAATAGTATCAGTTGTGGATTTTGCAAAAAATTATACTCTAAAACCACAAGAGGAAACTCAATCACAATACTACAACTCAGTGCAAGTGGCCATATTTGTGCACATTATATATAGACATGACCATGACAGTACATAAGATAACATAAATTTTTTGAGGGAGTATAATTTCTATGTTAGTGATAATTGATTACACTCTTCAGAGTTTGTTCAACATTGCTTTGAGGTATTTTATGATAATCTTAAGGAAATAGAAATTGACATGAAACAACATATGATATGGTTAGATAATTGCACTAGACAATTCAAAAATGCAAGAATGTTTTATTGGCTATGCAAAGTTCACAAGATAACCAATGTCCAACATTTATGGAGTTTTTTTGAAGCGGGACATGATAAGGGGGAACATGATGGAGCCGGTGCCTGTATAAAAAGAGCTCTTGCTAGAGAACAATTGAAATTCAAGGATGTAGTGAAATTCAGAGATTCTCATGTAGTTGTAGATTGGTGCAATTCAAAGTTGTCAAAAGGATCAACTGAAAACTCTGCAATTCGATGTTTCTTCTGGTTGATAGAGGAAGATAGTATTCCTATTTGACATGATTGTAATAACATCATTGGATCAGCTAAATGGCATTCATTTAAGAGTTCTAATTCAAACACATGGACTATATTCACAAGGCAACTTGCTTGCTTTTGCCAGTTTTGTGTTTCCGAAGATTGGGAATTTTGTGAGAATAAAGAATGGGTTGAAGAATGGCAACAAAGATCATTGACACCCATAGATGCAAATGATCCGTATGAAAGAACTGATGAAGATATGGATAAGATGTTTGCATCAAATGACTATGATCGCATTTCAGATCTTATACAACAAGGTAAAATTGTTTTTGAAATTTGTTTTGATTTATTAAATAGTACATATTTATGAAATCTTACAGTGTATATTTTTGTTTTTATTTCTCATTAAATATTAAAATAAAATTGTTTTGTGCATAGGACATGTCTATGTTGTTGTTGCACTAGAGGACAATGAAGAGGGGACAAAGTATTGGTTGGATCGATGTGTAGAGCCAAAACATAAGCTAACCACTCCTCGAGTAGATGATGATGGTTATGACTATCCAACAAGATCTGTGGTTGTTGTTGGCACTTGGCTATGCAAATATCTAACAAGAAAGAATGGATTGCCCACATTTAAAGATTATGAATTAGAGAAGAAGATTATACATTACTCGCATTTGGTAGTGGCAAATAATATAAAATTGGATAGATATCGTGGCAGGCCTGCTAATAAACAATTATGGACTCTCTCTATGGAAGAGCACGAGATAATTATAGATGCTTTGCAAAAGAGAGAGGATGCAGATGGTATAACAGAATGAATATCAAGTAAGTTATAATTTAAACCCTTAATCCACCTCCCTTTTAAAAGTCGTGATGCATATTATATATAGCATTTTAAATCATACATCATAATTATAAAATCTAATCTAGTAAAACTTTCTTTCAGGTCTACCACAAGTATAAGGCATCAATGAAAACAAAGTTATTTGTGCATACTTTATGTTTCATTTTGAATAATTACAAGTAAGTTAAATTTTTGTACCCTTAAGGCAAATCCTTTTGTATTTTAAATTCAATGCATCCTGATTCTAAAAATTAATCATATGTATTTATTTTTTCCAGGTCTCTCAGAGTAGACTTGGCCTCAATGACTACTATTGTTTGTGCATACTTTATGTTGTATTTTGAGAGATATAAATACTTATTATTATAATTTAAATAAACTATTTATTTTATTTTAGATATGTCTTCTTGATTACATTTTATGTAATATACATAAATGAGAGACTATTGGTCAAATTTATGAATGAGATAATTATGTTTTAATCAAGTTCTATTCAATATATTTGTTTTGATACTTTTCTAGATTATCATCATTATTATTGTAATGGTAATTATATATTTGATTATATATTTTGCTTATCTATGATGATTAATACTTTTTAATTTAGAATATGTTATAATTAAAAGATATGTTTTGATACTTAGTTCATGATGTACACCTTTAGTTTATCTAATCACAAGAAATATTTAAATGAAATTCCAAAAATAAAATTACAAGTCCACATAATCCATATAAAGTTGTTTAAGCACAACTTCCATAAATAAAATTTCAAGTCCACATAATATATAAAGTATGCACAAAATATATATTATCTAATGTGCACAAAATATAATTTCACATAATTTCAAGTCCACATATTATCTAATGGGCACAATGCACATAAAGTATGTACATAATATATATGATCTAATCCTATTATGCAACTATCCATATATATAAAGTATGTGTGCACGTGTAAACAAATGTGTAAAGTCCATAAAATAGCACATATTAGAGCCAAATAAACAATAAAATTTCAAGTCCACATAATCCATATAATATCTAATCCATATATATATCTGGATGGTAACATGATGAACTCCACATAATATCTATTGTGCACAAAATATATAAAGTATGCACAAAATATATATGATCTAATCCTATTATGCAACTATCCATATATATAAAATATGTGCACATGTAAACAAATGTGTAAAGTCCATAAAAAAGTACATATCAGAGCCAAATAAACAGTAAAATCTAAGTGCTATCATCAATAACATCTTGTGGTCTCTTGTCCCCAGGACGTGGTCCAAATCTACCCGTCTCATGCTGTACAAGAAAAAAATAATATTAAAATATTACTTGAAATTAACTATTAAAAGAATCATTTATCAAATATAGTAGAATTCATAAATTAAGTTACAAACTTACCATATGCTCATCAGATCCTCTAGCAGTATCTCCTCTAGCAGTATCTTGTGCAGTATCAACACCAAATGTAGTGCTAGCTAACTCCTGTACAAGGTCAAATTCAAAGTGTCTAATTAAATCTTAAATTAAAAGTCAAAATAAGATCAAATTAAGTATTACATATTAATACCTCAAAGGATGTCGATGTGCGTTCAAATTGGCTTTGATCAAAATTATGAGGATAACCTATCCTAATGGCAGTGTACACCTGCATACATGCATTTAATGAAATCATATTTAGTGAACATATATATGTGTACTAAATAATTTCAAGTTAAGTTACAATGTTGTAAGAGTTCATATTTAATTTAAGAATTATAAGATACATACCATAGATGGTGTCACAATAGTCAGACCCTCTTCTCGATGTGATGTAGAGGGTCCCTCATGACCTGAATCCTGGAGAAAGAAGCATTCAATGTATCAACATGAAAATTTATATAGTATACGATGATAACATATTAACTTAAAAAGATAGTACAATGTCTAGATAGAAATTTATACTATACCCCATAAGGTGTGTCGAGTTGTGTTCCAGTAGATGCAATATTGACTCTAATATTAGGTGTAGTCCTTATCTATATAAACAAAATTTATTTAATGAATTATTAGATTGTATAAAAAAACCAGATGCACTTAGTTTATACCTATATTTAATGAAGTATTAAAAGATTGACATGTACATGTATATATATCTATACCTGGTCAAGATGAACATCCGAGCAAAGAAAATCCATATAAGATGTCATCATACTATCATCTGCTGCATCATACTCAGCTGGAACTAAAGCAGATCCTGCAGTAGTAGTAGGACCTACACACATCTCATGACAACTCGAACACATATGTGGCATCCATCGAGGAGTGGATGCCATGTGAGCAGCTTGCTCACTCAGGTTACCTATGAGGGAAGTCAAAGCATCTAATGTCGAAATGAATGATGTATTTTGGACATCTATAGGAATCGATGGAGCAACAAGTGGAACTATGGGTGGATCTGGTAGGGGATTATTACTCCGTGCCCCTAATCTATGCTGTGGCATTCCACGACCAACACCCTGGAATGACTTAATGTCAAAATAATTTGGTTTTTGGTTCATTAGAAACTCACAGTATAATTTCTTCAAAAAATAAAAAGGGACCTCATAATTATGATGTGGTGGATAATCAAAAACCATCCACCATCTATCCCATAAGTATCTAGCCATTTCTGGATGCACACACCACCTAATTGAAATTCTTTTTTGGTTAGGTTGCATTGGCTCTCTTGTTTTTGGGTTAGTAAAATATGGACATAAATGAGCTTTGGTTATTTTTAAATCAGTGATTTGCCTATAAGTTAAACCATCAGCATAAAAATCATGCAACTCTTGTCGTCGTCTATGAAATTGATCTAATTGAGAATCAATAGATCTAATTGACTCAACAATAGTTTGCATTGATTTTGCAAACTCTACAAGATGGGGTGGCATGATTGGCTCATTTTGGATAGCAGCAATATTTTGTTCAATCACTTGTAGGTTTTCATTAATTCGTTCTCTTAAACAAATTTCATCCAATCTAGGGGGTGGAGGTGGAGGTGGAGGTGGAGGAGGTGGTGGTGGTGGTGGTGGTGGTGGAGGTGGAGGAGGAGGAGGAGGAGGAGGGGGTTGTGGTGGGGGATTTTCACCTAATAGTTCATCTATGTCAAAGACATCCATGATAACAAAGAGCTCCTGCATATATAAAGATATACATGAATTATATACAACTCTATGTCAAAGAAGAATCTATTTTACTAAATTAAAAAAAAACATTTATAAATAGTAACATTTCTATGTTGTTGAATGAGATACACATGAAATATAATATAATATTGAACTTAAAAAAAATACATGTACATACTATTGAATATTTAAATACAAAATTTGCGCACAAAACTTAATAAAAACTTTCAATGAAACTTTGTAAATCTATTATATATTCAATTTAATAAATTCATTTCTTGTAAAATACATCAACTATTAAATTCAATATAAAATATTTCATACATAAGATCAATAAAGAAGTGGGAAATAAGATGATCCTCCTTCTAGTGTAAGAATATATAAGGATTGATGATAAGTGCTTAAAATAAGATATTGAAATGTAAGATCATTACGCTCTATAAACCAAGATATGATCATAAGATCATCATGTGAGGCACAATCATATGATACTAAGATGCAAAAATGCGTGATCAAATAGTGATAATCTATTATCTTCTCTATAATAATAGGCCAATGTATGAACATAAGATAATACTTTAAGAAGATAGATTAACCAATATGCAAACATAAGATAATGCTTTAATAAGATAAGAAAACACTATATGAACATACATGTGAAGCAAATAGTCTTGAAGATCATAAGATAGAACAAAGATTAAAGTATAAGACATCAATCATTATGGGAAATTAGTAGTTACTAATAAAGATTAGATTTAATGTAAAAATAGGAGATAAAACACATGAAGTAAAAGTAGGATTAAAAAAGGAAATCAAGTGAGAAAATATTAAACATGCCCTACAAGTGGGGTAATAGAATATGAAGTAAACATAAAAGATTAAATCATGTGATATCTAGTGGTTTCTCTTTTATGTTATGTGTCACCTCAATGTGTACATTCACTTTGTTGGTGCATCATTATTTTGTTGCATTTAGCTAACTATTGTATTGCATATTTGCACCTAGAGGATAGGATAAGATTACTTGGGTAGCTATCTACCTAGGTAGGCATCACATGTTCAACTCATACTCCCTACTTTGGTAGAGATGTGGATATATGTTACTCATCTTCTCAATTTTTTTGTAAGAATTCTCTGTAAATAGGATTTTATATATTAGAATTTTCCTAAAACATGTCTCAAAATGATTAAAACACTTGAATCAAGGTCAAAAACTAGGAATGTGAGATACATGATATGGATGATGACAAGGATGGTTGAGAATAAAGAGAATTTGAATGGATTATGGTATACTCCTAAGTGTAGGTTACTTTTAAAAAAAATTATACATGATGACAAGGTACTTGTCCAAGGTGTCATAAGAATGGTTTTCACCCATGAATAAAAAAATTATGTTTACTTTTCTCTCTTTTTAAATTTTTATGCAAAACCAAATCCTTTAGGTGTGGATATGTTAAATGACACACAGGATATTTATAAGTTTTTAAAAATCTAATAATAGGACCAACTATGGACCTATTATGCAATGTCATGGCATAATAGGACCTATTATGCCATCATGGCATAATAGGTCCATAATTGGTCCTATCATACTAAGTAAACATGTCAAATTAGCATAGTTTTAGTGTTGGAGATGAATTAGATGATGAAGTTGGCAATTTTTGAGAAAATTATGTCATGTTGTGGCTTAGTAGGTCCTATTATGGCATAATAGGTGGACTATTATGCAATGTCATGGCATAATAGGACCTATTATGCCATGATGGCATAATAGGTCCTATTATGCCATGACATGACATAATAGGACCAACTATGGACCCATTATGCAATGTCATGGCATAATAGGACATATTATGCCATCATGGCATAATAGGTCCATAATTGGTCCTATCATACTAAGTAAACATGTCGAATTAGCATAGTTTCAGTGTTGGAGATGAATTAGATGATGAAGTTGGCAATTTTTGAGAAAATCATGTCATGTTGTGGCTTAATAGGTCCTATTATGGACCTGTTATGCCATGATGGCATAATAGGTGGACTATTATGCAATGTCATGGCATAATAGGACCTATTATGCCATGATGGCATAATAGGTCCTATTATGCCATGACATGATATAATAGGACCAACTATGGACCCATTATGCAATGTCATGGCATAATAGGTCCTATTATGCCATGACATGATATAATAGGACCAACTATGGACCCATTATGCAATGTTATGGCATAATAGGAGATATTATGCTATCATGGCATAATAGGAGATATTATAATTGGTCCTATCATACTAAGTAAACATGCCGAATTAGCATAGTTTCAGTGTTGGAGATGAATTAGATGATGAAGTTGGCAATTTTCAAGAAAATCATGTCATGTTGTGGCTTAATAGGTCCTATTATGGCTTAATAGGTCCTATTATGGCATAATAGGTGGACTATTATGCCATGATGGCATAATAGGTCCTATTATACCATGACATGATATAATAGGACCAACTATGGACCCATTATGCAATGTCATGGCATAATAGGACATATTATGCCATCATGGCATAATGTGTCCTATTATGCCATGACATGACATAATGTGTCCATAATTGGTCCCTTTATACCATCACATGACATAATAGGACCATAATAGGACCTTTATGCCATGACATGGCATAAACCTAAGCCTAAACTTTGATATCTAAAATTTGAAGAGTAATGTTAATTACTTTTAAGGTTATACTACTTTAGTGGTAACTTTTGTATTGCCTAATGAGGATTAAGAACAATTTTGGTACATATGTTCGGTTTTATTTCGATTTCCTTTTGAAACATTTTTGTTTTTGTTTCAATTTATTTTATTTTATTTTATTTGTTTCGATTTCGTTTTAGTTTTAGTTTTTGTTTCGATTTCGTTTTCATTTTCGTTTTTGTTTTGATTTCATTTTCAATTTTGTTTTTGTTTTGATTTCGTTTTCATTTTTGTTTTTGTTTTGATTTCGTTTTCATTTTTGTTTTTGTTTCGATTTCATTTTCGTTATGATGTTTCTGAGATATCTAATTTGATATTTTGTTTTGTTAATTATCTAGGTTTGGTTTTGATTTCTAAATTTGTTGATTAGGGTTTAGGGTTAACTGTTGAAGAATATTTCAGATCAAAATCAAGAATTTACAAATATAAAAACTAATTTATTTATAGGCTACTTAAAAAAAACTAAAATAATACAAAAAAAACTAAATAATACACAAAAAACAGGAAAAATATACAAGAAAATTACGAAATGTGAAAATAGATGACTGAATGTGTACCTGGGATAGTGGTGGAGGCTTGAAATGGAAACCATAGCACGGGGGCCCGTTTTTGATCTCCTCTTCTCAATTTACTGTCACGGTGAAAATGAAAAATTCACCCAAAAAAAGGGTAAAAATACAATTTAAAAACGAGGGCCTTTTTTAAAAAAATGGGCCCCTATTTTTTTTACAAACGGTGGCCCGTTTAATTTAGCTTCAAGCCCCCATCACCTTTCGGCTCGGGAGCCCAAACCATTAACAAGCCCCCATTTTTGAAAATAGGGGCCCATTTTCCAATGCGCAAACTTCTGCGAATTTGTGACTCATTAGCTTACACATACCCCTAATATGCATCATTGACACACTTAAGAAGTGTGCTGGTCAAAGACTAATCGGTTGAAGGATAAACAGAGTAGCTGTCCGATCAGTCAAGCATCCGATAGGTGTTGAGATCAGTTTCTTAAAGAGGCAGTTGAAATGATGATGCGGTCACAAGAGGTCACTTAAATTGTAGTTTAGTAGTCTTATGCACGACTAGAACACTATAGATAAACATGTGATTAGTCTGGTTGATGATCAGTGACTGATGGCAAAAGATGAAGAGTTACACCAGTGAACCGGTGATACAGGTTGAAGAATACCATCCACCGAGAATCTCAAAGTAGTGACCGGTAAGATAGATGCAATGACCAAAGGTGAGTCAGTCATGGTGAGATATCATAAAAAAAATTGTTAGTGAAGTCTACAATAGTTAACAACTAGTTAAGGTGAGATTTGTGTGGATTGTCCAGTTCGCATTAAAAAGGAAGAACATGACCCAAAAGTTGGTAGAATTATGAGTTGCAAATAAGGATGAGTTGCTAGCGAGATTGATGGAGAGCACATAGAGAAAGTGCAGGAAGATTTGAGTTTCAAATCTACCGAGTGTTAGGTGTAATCTCGTTTAGGAATCAACACGTATGTGTTGGCAAAACATGGTATAAAGGTTTTTGGCGAAAACTAAAAAGTTTGATCGTAAAATTGCTAAGTGCAATTTTGAAGAGAGGTGATCCAACAAGGTGAGAAGAGTGTAGAACTGCTAAGTGAATAGAAGAGTGGTGAAGAGAGTATGAAGAGCTCAGATAGTGTGAAGAGTAGAGAAAGAATGCAGAGCACCAGTAGAGTGCAGAGCAAGTGAAATGCAGAGTACCAGTAGAGTACTCCCTCATGCCTTGGTCCTTTATTTTTATATTTTTGTAAAAGTTTATGGACAATGATTTGAGTTTTTATTGATGGTTGGATGAAGAGGAAGATTGAGCCTCCTTGTTGTGTGGAACCAGGAAATTTTGAGTTGCCCCCATAGCATTGCAGTACTGAAAGGGGTTAGTATCTGTAAATATTAAAATTTCTCATCCATTGTAGGTGAACTTGAGATATTGATGGTATTTGAAAGGTACTTCTTGCATTTCATGGATCCAAGGATGACCCAAGAGTATGTTGTATATCAAGTCTATGTCCAAGACTTGGCACAATGTGTCTCTTTGAGCATGTCCTACCTAAATGGGTAGTACCATTGTTCCTTCAGATGACCTTTCTTCATCATTATAGGCTTTGATAGTGTTCTTATTTTTAGGGTCAATAGCTTGTTTAGAGAAGCCCAATGCACAGATAAGCTTTAAGGTACACATATTGAGACCAAATCCTCCATCTATTAATACTCTTTTCACCCGATATTTGTATACTATGACTTCGATATGGAGTGGGGTGTTATGAGGATGACTCAAAGAGATGTCATCATGTTCTAAGAAAGATAAGTTATGTGGCACCGTCATATGGGCAACCATGGCTTGGAAAAAATTGACATCCAGATCGTTTGGAATAGTTGTTTCGACAAGAGCTTGCTCTAAGATATCCTTATGTTTTGGTGAGAGTTTAAGCAACTAAAGTATTGATATCTGAGCGGGTGTCCTCCGTAGTTGGTCAAAGAAGTTATATATTGTCTTGGGGATAGTTGTTGCTGTTGATGTGTTCCCTATTAAGGCATATTTCAGAGCCCTTGTTGTCACATTTACTGATGCATGTTCTTGTTTATCTTTGATCTTTATGACATTTATTTGATTGTCATATACCGATATGTGATTTATGGTGTTTTCATATGTGTGATTGATGCGGGCTCCTTTGTTATTGTTTGATGTTGATGCTCCTCCCTCTTCGTAATTAGGAAGAGATTTTTGAAAGCCTCATGATCACCATTGGTTTTATGTCCATCGTCCATTATGTCTCCCTTATCTATTATATCTTGAACCAGGTTTTTCAACCTCATGCAATCATTTGTTTGATAATCAAAATAATATGAGTCATTCCATCATGGTGGTTTGACTTGGGGTTCAAAGTTTCTTATGACTAGCAATGTGATGATCTTGTTTCCCAATAGTTCTCAAAATACAGATTCTAGGGTTTGTCCTAGTGGTGTATATGTTCTTCGATATTGGGGAGGTGGAGTGTTAGTGTTACCCCCTTAGTTGTTGTTGTTTCCTCGGTTGTTGTTGTTCCCTTGGTAGTTATTGTTTCCTTGGTGGTTGTTGTTGTTATTGTTTAACGTTGATGCTCCTTGGTTGGTAGTGCATTGATAATTGTTAGTTCCTTGATTCACACTTATTTGATCATTGTTGGATGGTTCATTACCTGATAAAGTCAACACTAGTTGTTTAGACTTTACATTGTTGGCATCAACTAACCCATCATTAACAACATTTTTGTTTCTAGTGAAAAATTTGGACGTGTCTGAGCTGTTATTATATTAATTTCTATAGGTGTTATTACTTGATGAACTAACACCACCCTTGGAGAACCTTAGGGTACCTTTCTTGATGGAGGCCTCCTCTACTTGGATGCCATTTTTGATCAACTTTGTAAAAGTAGGTAGACAGTGTAGTTTGAGTTGAAAACTCATTTCACTATTTAAATTGTCTATGAAGATCTCCATCTTTTCCTTTTTATGTACACTGCATGGGTACCTCGAGACCATACGTCTCCATCATTGTAAGAAAACCATGAATGTTTTATTGTCCTTTTGCTTTGAGTTACATATGTCAAACATATCGATCTCATGTTGGATATTGTAGAAGTATTGTGTAATGAATTTATTCACCAATGCATTGAATGATCTAATGGTAGGTGTGAGTTTTGACAACCACTCTGTTGTTTGCCCTCCGAAACTTCTTGGGAATAGACTCATCATGTATGTATCATTGTGAGCAAACTCCAAGCTCATAGTACAAAATTCCCTGACATGATCATGGGGATCACTCTTACCATCATACTTATCATACTTTGGTATATTCTAATTTGGTGGGAAAGGTATCATGTTTAGCCTCTTGTCAAAAGGTTAAGGACAAATGTCCTCCAAAGAATACCTTGTTGTAGACCCTTGTTGTATATCTTGCATTTATCATTGGAGTTCTTGGAGTTGTTGTGTAATAAGAGCTAGAGGTATATTTCCTTCCGTGGACCTTTGATGATGGGCATCCCCTTGTTCACTAATGTTGTCATGATTGTGGGTATCATCTAGATTGCGTGTGTTGTCTTGATCATGTGTGCCTTCTCCTCTAAGATGTTCTTGATTCTGAGTGAATGTGTAGGCCCTTGACCTAGTTCTTGGGATTCTTTTATTCCTTGAATTTTCTTTGTCAAAATCCTCAGGCATTAGGATTCCTTTTCTATTTAGCATGAGGAGGTACTTTTGTTTATCTACGTCTATAAGCCTTTCCATGATTTTTTGGAAGGCAATGATTTCTTGGCATTGTTGGATGAGTTCCTCAATGATCGCTTCTTCTTCCACATTTGAGTATTTGTCAAAAGGGTTGAATTCTCGATGACTCATGCTATATTCTGGTTGTGTATCCAATTCTTTGCCTTTCCAAGATCGAGTGTCGATGGGAATCAATAGATTTTAATGGCAGTGAATTCTTCCTCCTCTAACGGTGTTCTTGGGGGAGTTGGTGGCTCAAGTCGATCTTCGTGGTAAGTGATGCAAAAATTTGGAAACAAGGTCGAATTAATCCTTCCTCCACTATTATGACGTTGATTGAATGTTGATTTCTGAAAGTAAACCATACTTCTCAAAGTTTCTTTGTGAAATTCGTTGGTTTTTCCTTGTACATACAAACGCATATGACGCAAGAAAACATGATGTGATTTAACGAGTTGACTATTGATGTAGAGAAATTTACTCCTTTTGGCAAGGACCTTAGGACTAGGATGTCTCTTCTTCAACTTAGTCTTTTGATGAAGACTTTTTCTTCTCAAAATACAGGGAGTGGTCATATAAAATGATCAATGCTGATGCTGATGGTTGTTATGGATACTTTGTTTCAGATATTCAAGCTTACTTGTCAAGTAAAGGTTTAGTTTGATTTGCCCCCACAACAGTGTGTCAAATGATATGAGTCAAGTTTCACGATGTAGAAACTTAATTTGGCAACTTGAGAACCTTACTTGGTATTGTTTTGATGATGGAACCTTTGATCACTCTATTTGACACTCCTTAATCTTGCTAGATGAAATATTATCTCTTAAGATAGTTGAAGATTTGATACCCCTTCCAAGGATGTTAGTTGTATTTGGAAATTCTCTTATCTCTAAGGTTGCTCTTTTCTCTTTGTTTTTGAAACTAATTGTTGTATTGGTTGATTTGTAACATAGAAGATATTTTGATGTTCATGACAAGAAGACATAGGACACATGAAAATAATGGCCATCCCTACACTAAACATTGAGTGTATGTTCTTGTGAGGACATTTTCAAATCCCCAATGTTATCACTGGTTTGATTTACAATAAAGACACATCAGATACACTTTATTCAAAAGTCATCAACAATATTATAGCCCACTAGTCTCGATACTCCGTCAACTCAAACGACCTTGTCACCCCCTAGAGGGTGCCCATTTTTTTTCCTTTTTCTAGAGATTAACCCAAAGTGAATTGCTTCAAAATTAGGTAGTTGTCTTGGGAGATATATGGTGAGTAATCTTGGGGGCAAATTCTTCCCCACCCTTGCACTATGATATTGCCAATGTATGGCAATTGACTCGGCTCAAAGTCTCTATTTGTATGGTTTATAGTAAGGTTTTGTTCGAAGATATTCTTTGAAGTCGCACAAGAATGATTGAGGAATATATCCCAACAAAGTATCTAACAAGATGTAGTCATGCAAATGTGATTGAGACCCCAAGGCCCTACAAAGTGCTCGACATGGAGATCTAAAAGAGATCACCCAAATATGCTCCATCCTTGAGATTTTCATCTCAAAGGCTATTTATTTATAGTGAGTTAGATTACTTGGCTTTAGCCATACTCACTTGGGTCGTACCCTTCTCACTAGCCTCCTCAAGGCTTCGGGAAGGCAGGCCCTCTAAAGGATTTAATTTGCTTGAAGTAAAAGAAAGAATAAAAGAGTGGGTTTTTCTTTTTGATCACCCAATTAAGGGGAGAGCATACGCCTACCACTTTCGAGACACAGAGTATACATGTTCTTTTTATCCTTCTAAAGCAATGTGATCTATCCTCTATTCAAGCATGGTGTTCTTTTCAACCTTTCATAGCAATGATTTTGTAAGTAGGAAATGGAAATCTTGGTCAACAAAAATGAAAGCACCTTTTTCTTGAAAGTAAATTGCTTGGAAAATTATAAATTTGTGGCTTATTATTTTTAACTTGCAATAATAAAATGCATTGTTCTTTTTATCCCTTTGCAAGAAATTTAAAATTTGTTGTTGTTCTTTTTAAGTCCAAATTGAGATGCATTTGTTTTTGACTTGCAAGAAAGCAAAGCGTGATCTTTTTTGTTCTTTTTACCTTGCAATGAGGTTCTTTTTAAGCCCAAAGGAAAATTTGATTCATTTTAATCCCAAAATGAAAATGAGATTCTTTTTACCAAAGAAAGTGAACTCTTTTTAAGCCAACTTTGAAAGAGAGCAAAAAAGAAAAACAAAATCTACTCTAACTCCTCCAAATGTGCAAGAAACTGTTAGGAAAAATTGCAAAAACCAAAGTTAGTGAAAAACAAAATCCCTTGGTGGGCTTACACAAGCCTAATTTCAAACTGGGTTACAATTTTGCTTCATTGTTTTATATGCACAAAAACAAATATTATATGCGCTAGAAGAACTATTGTATGCGCAATAGAAATAGTCAAATGCACAATAAAATATGTTATATGTGTGACATAATATGATATATGCGCAACAAAATATGTTATATGCACAAGAAAAGAAGTCAAATGCACAAGAAGATCTATCGTATGCATGTGAAGATCTGTCGTATGCACTGAAATATCTGTTGTATGCGCCAAAAGATCTGTTGTATGTGCGATTTTGCATTTGGAAATTGTATGCGTGAATCCCGCGGAAAAAAAATTAGAAATGTCTAAAAATGAGGTTTGAGCCCCATGGTGGGTGCCAATTAATGTATGCCTAGAAATGTGGTATCAACCTGCAAGAGAGAAGAACACTTTAAACATTCACATGAAACTAGATGATGATATGGTGCAAGGTATTGATATGAAACTAAAATTAACATGAAAATGGTATTAAAATGACATTAAACTAGCATATAGATGAAGCTAACATGATATTACTAACATGATGAAATCTATGCTAAGATGATCTAAAATGCTATTATCAAAGAGAGGCTAACAATGCTTGATGAAATAAGACTATAAATTAGATGCACAAAAGACTTGATATTGAGAATGAAGAATGAGAGCTCTATTTATAGGAAAAATAGGGCAATGGAGGGTTGAGATTGAATAATCTCAACAAGGGCTAGGATTGAAAGTTATCAATCCATGTGAGAGATTCAATCCAATCCCAAGTTGACAAATGTCACCTTGAGAGGGCTTGAGAGGAGATACAAGAGGCATTAAATGCTTGAGAAGACATGAAGGTTACCTTGGGAGGTAAGGTTATGGCTAGGTTAGTGAATAAACAATGGATAAAGCTTTTACCCAAGGGGTAAACTCTTGAGCAAGGATTAATAGGATAACTAGGGTCAAAGCCATGAGTTCTTGATGAGACCCTTGAGATAAATGAGGGTTAAGTTAGAGAGAAAGTCTCTAACCATGAGGGGAGGGTTGAGTTAACCATTAATGATCATGAAGACTTTGGGGACAAATTTGTAAGAGTCCTTCCAAATTTGGGGAAGTCAATTCCAAATTTGGGGAAGTCAACAAGTTAACTTGTTGAATAGATAAATGTATTTAGAAGACTTTCTTCCAAACTTGAGAAGTGACCTCCTCAAATTTAGGTAAATAACGTGATTAGGAGATTAAACATGATTAGGATAGGATTAGGAGGCTTCTAGAAGAATGATTAAGGAGACACAAGTGGGAGATGTAGGATTTTGCAAGTGTGTGAGGGAAAATAGGATTTAATTTAAAATAAAATTAATTTATTTCAATTTTGGTTGCAACTTGCCTTTGATAGATTTAAATAAATATTTTAATTTTAATTTTGCAAGTGGGTGGTTTTAATTAAATGTAAATTTAATTAAAAATGGCTAAAAGGGGGATTTAATTAAATGTAAATTTAATTAAAAATGGCTAGAAGGGAGATTTAGTTAAATGTAAATTTAATTAAAAATGGCTAGAAGGGAGATTTAATTAAATTTAAATTTAATTAAAAATGGCTAGAAGGGGGATTTAATTAAATAGCTTAGATAGAAGAAGGGAAATATTAATCAAATATTTAATTTGATTAATAGGCTAATTAGAAGAATAGGGATATTAATTAAATCTTAATTTAATTAATTGGAAGAATTAGCGATAATTAAATGAACAAAATTCACTTAATTTGTTGTGCTACTTTTAGGTGTCTACAATATGGTATCACATAAATAAATGGTAACTTTGTTTTGGGAATGAAAAACTTTGTTTTGGCTAAACAGTGGGGATGTGGTTGTATATTACATAGGTCATAAATGTTCATTAATGTCATTGTATCATTTGTATCTGGAGATAGGAGTGAGAGATGTAAATGTGAGTTACAAAATTCATCTATAACCAGTGTTGTATGAATTGTAGTGAAACAAAGTAACCCTCTATATATGTTTTGAGTTCTTGTAAAGGGGTTGGTGCTCCTAGGGTTGATGCCTTGAAAGTGACTAGTGAGGTTTCTAGTGAGGTATTGTTTGTTATGTGAGACATTTTTTTCTATGCGAGGTATTATTTTCTACATGAGGCATTATTGGCATTTAAATAGATATATGTTTTGAATCACTAGACTTAGGCATTTACTTATTAAATGATCTTCTTTTTATACATCACTGATTCACTCCCCCCCCTTCAGTGGTTAGGGGTATTCCAACACAAGGAATTTACTCAATAAAACCACTACTAGCCTCTATTAAAAAATATAAATAAGTTGAAATAAACTATGTACCTTTCTATGAAATTAATAAATTATAGTATTTTTTATCAATATCGACAAATGAGAAATATTTAAATACAGATGAGGACTACTAATATATTAATTAATCATATGATATGTAATACATGAGATAATGCCAATTGACAATTATGAATTTTTAAATCACTAGGAATGGGAGAGTGAAGTAGAGTTGTAGCCTCTATCTATTTGCCAACTTTTGAGAAAGTACTTTTTCTTTTTGTCTTAGAGTTATTAACTTAGACTAGATTAATCAAATGCCAATCTAGAGGACTAAAAATTATGTATTATTAATGTATTGAATGGTTGAATTGAATTCCGAGTGAGTGGAAAGATAATATGTTTTCTTAAGTATGAATTTGTGGCCACAAAAGGTTTTTGGTTATCTTTGTAACCTTACAATCAATTTATTATAATTTCATTTGTAATCCCACCACCATATTCCATTAATTACCTATATTTTTATTGGCAATTTCACTAGCCTTTCTCTTAGTTGTGTATAATTTTATTAGCTCACACCACCATTTTTCCTCAATTAATGTAATATTTGTGATTAACATGTGATTTTGAAAAAAAATAAAATTTAAATAATGATAAATTAGACCAACATTAAAGTTCCCCTTATAATACCTTAATATTGGGGATCAAATTGCAATAAATAACGAAGTGATCTAATGTTGTTATTTTAAGAAGTACAATTGTCGTTGCAACAAAAGATCAACCTATTAATTCTTTGATACAACCACTAGACTTATAGAGTCCATAAGAGGTGGTTAGTCCATGTCACAAACTCAAGTGCTGCACTGCAAAACACAAGGAGACCAAGGCTGGACACCTTGTAAAACTCCTCCCCAACACAAGTGAGGGGTTTGAACCCATGACCCAAGATCTGATACCACTTGTTAGAAGTACAATTGCTTTTACACCAGAAGATAAACCTATTAATTCTCAGAAGAACCACTAGACTTACATAATCCATAGGAGGTGGTTAAGCCATGTCACAAACTTGAGCATAGCACTGCATAAGACAAGGAGACCAAGGGCGCACACCTTGCAACAATTTCATTAATAAATCTCCTTATATAACTCTTGTTGATAAAACTTCTTATGAAGTTTGGATAGGTAAAAACCATTGTTTATATTTTATTGATAAGACATTTTGTGTAGCATGGGCTATTGATTATTTTATTAATAAATCTCCTTGTTCACCTCTTATTGATAAAAATCCATATGAAGTGTTGAGTCCTTGTTATTTGATTAATAGTTCCCAATTTTTATCTCTTGTTGACAAAACTCCTTATGAATTGTGGACATGTAAGAATCACTCAATTTCATGCTTCAGGATATTTGGTTGTGGGGTTTATTTTCACACTTCTTAGCAAAACTGATCTAGACTAGATCCAAATGATCAAAAAATGCATCTTTGTTGGTTATAGTGAGAATGCTAACAACTAAGAAAATGTTTTTTTTGAGAGAGGTAATTTTAAAGAAATTTAGAGATGATTCAAGTGAAGAAGAATCAAAAGAAAAATAAAGAACAAAAATAGGGAACTTTAAAATTAAAATGGAAAAACAAGAAGATGTACATTTGAAAGATCAATTAGATGGATTAGAGGATGGAGAAGAATAAGCGAGTTTAGACTATGATGTGTAAGATGAAAATATAGAACATGCATAGCTTATTACTACTACATTAGGAAGGTCCACAAGATAATAAAATCTAGTCGAAAGGTACATCACACTAGACTTGTGTTATGTATTTACTTTGTTAAGTACTAATGTTGAACCTATACCTTTTAGGCAGGCTTTCTCTTCAAAGGATAGTAAATATTGGATATAGGCTACCTGAGAAGAGATGATACCCTTGGATAATTATGCTACTTGAGCTCTTGTTAGTTTTTCCAAGGGAATAAATCTCATTGGTTGCAAAAAGGTGTAAAAATATAATTTTTACAAAAAGATGGTTAAAGAGGTTCATGGTCAGATTTGTCCCCAGGGGCACTCCTAGAGAGAAGAAGTCATTTTCAATTTTATTTTATCTATTGTTGCTAATTTATCTTCTATTAGATTCCTTTGATCTATTGCTACAAATTGTGATTTTGAAATTGAGTGAATTGGATGAGTAAACTTCCTCTGAATTAAGTTGTCTACCAAAAAAGTAGAGTATATGGGTGGTAGACATGCCTCTAAGGAGGTGGTCTGGTTACATAAATTTTGTGCAAGTGTTGGTTGTGATTGTAAAATTGTTATAACTAGATGTGACAGGCAATCCTATTTGTTTGGCAAAAAATCCTATCTATCATATTTGTACCGAGGATGTTGATGTTGAGTATTGCTTTTTACAAGAAATGGTTTAGAATGTAAGCTCTTACTAGAGAAGGTTGACACTCTAGATAATATTTCACATTCACTTTTGAAGCCATTGATCAAGAAAAAAACCTCTTAATGTAGAAAGGAATGGATCTTGGTACTTGTACTCAATTTTATTTATTTTACCCATGGCTATATTTGTAATGCATAATTTCAAGAGAGAGAATGACAGGATTAGATTATATTTACCCTATAATTCTACGTATTATTCACATGTCTCCAATACACTTGGAACGTGGCCTTGGATGCATAAGGTGTGATTGCAAAATTAATTTACAATTTGTATTCACTTAAAATCTTGATATTAGTTGTTATTCCATTCATGAAACAAGTAATGTTTCTTAGAAGATCATGAAATAAGTTTTTAGAAAAAAATGAAATTGGGCATGAAAATTGAGTAGTGAAGCATCTTGGATGTTATTGGTGGGTCCCATATGAATTGGGTGATAATTTTGGATGCCCACCTTGGGATGGGCCATTATGGAGGAGTTACAAATCAAATATTTTATCTACTATTAGTAAGAAGGATATTTTTTTAATCCATGGCTCATTAGAGTTACATTTATTGTTCTCAATAGAGCCTCTTCATTTTGGATGTGTAATTTTATCTCATACCATAGTTTGATGGTACATTATTTTGGGAAACCATTAGTTGTTTTCTTCTCTCATTTCTCCAAAAAATGGAGACATATGATAGTAGTTTTATAAGATTGTTTATAGGTATATAGGGGCTAGTAGTCTCTTATCAAAACTTAGAGTCTTAGTGTGTTGATATACGTCTCCTTTCAAGCTTAATACATACTCAATTTTTCATTCTCATGTTGTTTTTTCTCAATGTAAATCTTGTGTTATCTATAGTTTACTAATTTATCTCTTATTGTTTATTTTAGAATCACATAATATTTAACATATGGTAATCCTTCTTAACTAAGTAAATTTTAGACTTGTATATGATTTTGGATGATTTTATTATATTAGTTTCACCATGATTATCAAAACTTATTTTTGTATGTACACATAACATTACAAAATATTTTGGAAAATGGCAGGAGCAGGAGCAGGAGCGGGAGTAGGTTTAGGTTTGAATTTGAATGGTGCTGGTGTGGGTCTCCCATGTGTTGGAAGTCTAGGGGATTCCCCCATGACTCGCCCCACCAATTCAGTTTCTGATCCCTCAGATGGGGCCTCAAACGATACATGGGATGGTGGTACCATGCAAAATACTACCAATGGTAAATCTATCATCTCCGACAAACCTGGTGGTGTTGAGGGCCCCAATAATAAGATTCCCTCTATGGAGTGAAATAAGAAATGAGCTTCTTTATTTGGAACTAAGCTTAAGGGTAAGGCCATTTCACCAGTACCGCATAAAGTTGACTTGAAGTCTGGTGCTTGCTCTATTTCTATCTCGGACTGTATTGTGAATTAGAATATGGCTCACATGAACTTAGTCTTGGTGGGTAAATTTGTTGGACCACGTCCCAATATTAAGGCTGTTAGATCCTGGGTGTCTGGAAAATGGAAGGGTAAGCGTCAAATTGATGTTGTTGCTATGTGGCTTGTTCTTTTTTTTCATTCGCTTGTGAAGAAGATCTTCATTCTATTTTGACGGGAGGTCCCTGGATGCTAGACAAAGCGTCACTGACCCTCAAAAAGTGGGAACGAGGTTTTAACCCCAAAGATTGGGAATGTAATGAAGTCCCAATCTGGGTCAGATTGCCAGGTTTACCCATGGAATTTTAAGGAGAAGAGATATTTGTGGGTATTGCAACTTGTTTTGGTGAGCTGATTTCAGTTGACCCAATGACTGTAGCTAAAAGACGTTTGGTTTATGCCATATTATGTGTCAATGTCAAATAGTCTTTAAACCTGCCATCCGAGATTGATCTTTTCTCTAAGCTGGGCAAATGGGTGCAGAAAGTGGAGTATGAATCCATCCCTTTCATGTGTTTTCATTGTAAAAAAGTGGGTCATTGGGCCAGATAGTGTCCGTCTAAGACAAAGAAGTAATGGAGAAAGAGGAATGACATGCCACTCTTAGATAAGATGGATCCCCTTCCCTCTGATCCTCCTGACATGCCACTCTTAGATAAGATGGATACCTTGCCCTTTGATCCTCCTTTGGAAGGAGTTAACCCCTCTATCCCTTCCTCAATTATGGGGGATGGGGTTGTCCCTGACCTGATCCCTCTGCTCTTTGAGGAGAATATCGAGGAATCCCCTACTGTGGATGCTCCCTATGAAGAAGAGATTTCTATTAATGCTATCAAATCTGTCCAGGATATTCCCATTCATCTGGTCATTGATATGGATAACCATGCTGAGGTGAAACCACTGATCTCTCCCACTCTGGAATCATCCCAAGAGGATTTCGATCCTTTTATTGAGGTCAAACCCAAAAATAGAAGAAGGAACTCCCCTATTGGCCAAAATACTCCGGTCTCTGGGGGGTTTTAACCAGAAATAGACAAAAAGTGGACTATGGGTCAAATTCAAGGGGGTTGGGGAGGCCACCCAATGTGGTTAGTAGAGATAGGCAAAGTCGGGCTTCGATTACTGATAGAGCCCAGAGAACGATACCAGAAATGGGGATGGGATCCGCCTCTCTTGCTAAATGAAAGTTATTTCGTGGAATCTAAGGGGATTAAATCATCCACATAAGCATGATCTTCTATCCAATTTGGTTAGAGATCATAAGCCAAATATTTGCTTGTCCAAGAAACTAAAATGCTTGGTAGTAAACTAGAAAGATTAAATTGGCGATTTTTGGTGATTGTGGTGTTCACTATGTTGATGCAGATGGTACTTTAGGCAGTATCACCACTCTTTGGGATCCGAGATTGTTTTGTTTTAAGGTGGTTATCTCTTCTCCTAATCACATTGCTACTAGATTCTATAACCTTAAAGATGGATCCTCCTGGATTATTTCCAACATCTATGCTCCTAATGGGAGATCTGCTAGGAAAGCTCTCTGGTCTTCCATTTGCCATGCTAGATCGCTCTTCCCTAATGAGAAATGGTTCCTTTTGGGTGATTTCAACACCCCACTCTCAAACTCAGAGAAATCTGGGGGCATACCTATCTCTATTGATAGTAGACAAGACTTAGATGACATGATTAATTGTTTGAGCCTTTCGAACCTGGATCTTATTGGTGCTAAGTTCACTTGGTCCAACAGACGCAATGGGGAGGATCTCATTTTGGTTAAGCTGGATAGGGGCCTTGTCTCTCCTGATTGGATACAGAATGCTTCCTGTAAACTCAATGCCTTGTCCCGTGTTGGATCTGATCACTTCCCTATTTGCCTTTCAGTGACTCCGCTGTCTGGCAGAAAGGCATTCCCCTTCAGATTTGAGAAAATGTGGCTGATGGCCCCTAACATCCATGATAAAATAATGGAGTGGTGGAATATTGATATCTTTCGTATTGCCAAGAAGCTATCCAATGTCAAGTCCAATATTCAACACTGGATCAAGTCCTCTTTTGGTAATATCTTCAAAATTAATGATAAGCTCAAAATGGATCTTGAGGAGGTTCAAAAGCATATCCAAGATTTTGGGTTTGATAATGATGTCTCAAACAAAGAAATTGAGATTTTAACTAAATTGCATGATATTATTTCTAAAGAGGAGGAATTCTAGAATCAAAGATCTAAAGCCTTATTGCTTAAAAGTGGTGACAAAAATACTAAGTTTCTCCATATGATGACCCTCAAGCACATGGCTGCTAATAGAATCAATAAAATTCAGCTGGATCAGAGATGGGTTGACAAGCATGAAGAGATTTTATAGGAAACCATCAATTATTTCACTAATCTGCTATCGGCTGATGATCCTCTTAATCCTCTAGCCCAAAATGAGATCTTGCAGGAAGTTCCCAACATTGTCTCTCAGGATATGAACTTGGAGCTAACTAGAATCCCCTCTCATGGTGAAGTTCACAATGTGGTCTTCTCTTTTGAAGGTAACAAAGTCCCTGTCCCTTATGGCTTCCCTCTGTTTTTCTTTCAAAACTTTTGGTAGGTCTTATGCTCTGATGTGGTCGCTACCACACAAGAGTTTTTTGGGTCCCACTCTATCCTGAAGGAGCTAAATGCCACCTTCTTTGTCCTCATCCCCAAGAAACCTGATGCCTTCTCTTTTCAGTATTTTAGACCTATTAGTCTTTCCAATTATATATATAAAATCTTCACCAAAATTCTTGTGCTCAGACTTAAGAATTTCCTCCCTTCTCTAATTTCAAAACACCAGAATGGGTTTGTTCTTGGGAGGCAGGTCTTGGATTCTGTTATTGTGGTGCATGAGAACATTCACTCCTTATCTATCAATAAAAAACCTTTTTTTTTTTTGAAATTGGACCCATTGAAAGCTTTTGATAGAGTCAACTGGAGTTTTCTTCTCAAGATTCTTAGGATGTTTGGATTTGGAGACAGCTTCATCCAGATTATTGAACAATATGTGTCCACTCCCAAATTTTCAGTCTTGATTAATGGAGTTGCCTCTGGTTTCTTCTCTGCATTAGGGGGCATTAGACAGGGGGATCCTCTATCTCCTTTCCTTTTCATTCTGATGAGTAAAGCTCTTAGTAAAATTATATAGAGGGAAGTTAGAAAAGGCAATATTGTGGGCTTACGACCCTCCTCCCAGGCCTCTTCATGCTCTCACCAACAATTTGTGGATGATACTTTGTTGATGGGGGAAAGTTCAGTTAAAGAAGCTAAGAATTTAAAAAAGAATTTGGATACTTATGAAAAAGGCACTGGGAAAAAAATTAGCCTAGCTAAATGCTCAATTTTTGTCTTTAACACCCCTAAGCACAAGAAAATGAAGATTGCCTCGATTTTAGGGTGTAAACCCGACTCTTATTATGTCTTCCCCTCTGCTATGGTCCGGCCCCAGATTCGTTCTAGGCGAACCTTATTGATAGATTCCAGAATAAGTTGGCTGGGTGGAAAGGTGATTTGTTAAGCCAAGCTTGTAAGCTCCAGCTACTCAAAGCTTCACTACAGAGCCTCCCGATTTATGCTACGAGTTTATTCAAAATCCCCATCAAAATTGCTAATAAACTGGAAAGAATCCAATTTTTTTTTGTGGACAGGGACTGAAATTAAGAATAGATTATATCTTGTGGCTTGGAATCGAGTTTGTCTCCCCAAGTCTATGGAGGGGCTGGACATTAGAAATCTGAGAGACTTCAATAAAGCCCTGATGGCCAAGCAACTATGAAGATGTCTTAAAGAGAATAATGAATGGATTGACATTTTCAAACATAAATACCACATTCAAGATATCCAAAACACTTTGGAAACTTATGACCTTCCCAACTCTATCTCTGATTTATGGAGCAATTTCTTTGGCTCCTCCAAAATTATTTTGCATGGTTGTAGATGGGTGCTGGGGAATGGTTCCAAAATCAGGTTTTGGGAGGACTGGTGGATAGGTGATGGTCCCCTATCGGATTCTATTTGGGCTCCTCCTTTCAAAAAATTATGTCTCAGAAAAATTGGCCCCTGGGTGGCTAATTATATTAAAGATGGATCCTGGTTGGATCTCAATTCTGTGGATAATGCTTTGTTACCTTTGCAACCCTAGTTGAATTGTATACATATCTCATGCTCTCATGTGGAGGATGAAGTATTCTAGAATTTCTCCTCTTTTGGGAAATTCAAGGTTACCGATGCTTACAAGTTCATCTCTAGAAAATTTTCTCCCCCCCCTTCTGGGCCGGTATCTGGAATACGCTCTTAACTTTGAAAATTAACATCTTTTTTTGGTTGTTTATGCAGGGTAAGATTTCTACCATTGACAATATTTGCAAAATAGGTCTCCCTCTTACTAATAGATGCTTCCTTTGCAAAGAAGCGAAGGAAAATGCTGGCCATCTGCTGCTGCACTGCTCTTTTACCATGGATATCTAGAGTTTCTTTCTTGATATCTGGAACACTAATTGAGTCTTCCTTGATTCTGTTCAAAGGTTTTGGTTTGAATGGAAGTGACCCTTCGACAATCAGGCTTTGGGAGTAGAAAGAATGACCATCCCCTCCCTTCTCTCAAGGAGGAATGGGATACTATCAAACAATGGCAAATTGACTGGAATATTACCATTTCGGTGCATAAAATAAAATAGTACAGACAAAATGTTCTTTGGAATCCTTCCCTATGGGATGGATCAAAATCAATGTGGACGGGGTGACTAAAGGGAATCCTAGGCTGGTTGGGTGCAGGGGAGTGGCTAGGAATCATATGGGTCTACTGGTTTCTGCAGTGGCGCTCCCTCTAGGCACCTAGTCCAACCACTTTGTGGAGGCCTGTGCTACCCACTTTAGGTTACACATGGATAAAAAAGAAGGTTTTAGAAAGGTCTGGTTGGAATTTGACTCACTAAACATTGTTAATTACTTGAATGGGCGTACGGATCCTAGCTGGACTATTACCAACCTGATCAAGGATTGCCGGGATATGATAGACAAGTTAGATGAATTCAAAATTTTGCATGTCTTTCAGGAAGGCAATAAGGTGGTGGATTTACTGGCCAATATGGCGGTGGGCTACGTGGCCGCTAAATGGTGGAGCAGTGCGAACTCTTTCCCAAAAAACCCGTGCGATCTGGCTTGTGATGATCCCTTCTACTTGCAGTAATTAATGGATTTTAATCAGAATTTGATTAAGTTGTTGGGGAAATGGCTTCTTTTTTATTTCCCTATTCGAAGATCTGGAGACTACCCTTGTGCCTGGATTTTCTATCTTACTATGTGGCCCATCTCCTACTACTGTTTGGAGACTATTTGACCCATTTCTTGCTACTATTTGGAGACTTCTTTGGTGTGGCCCATTCCCTTCTTTTGTTTGGCGACCCAGATCATTATGGGTGGGGACAAGAATAGGCAAGAGCCACCCACTTTTGAGAAATGGAAGAAAAATAAGGTGTGGCAGGAAATCATTGATGGGGGAATTGTCCCCTTCTTGGAAAGACTTCGTTTTCCTTCTCCTCTGCTCACGGAAACGTTTGTTAATGGGTGGAAAAAAGGGGTTTTGAGGGATTATGATGCTAAATTCCAGCTGGATGAAACCTTGGTGGCTACGGTTACGGGTTTGGCGATGAATGGAAGAAGGTTCTATAGAGACAGGAAAACAGGGGAGGAAGACATGGCAAATTTTTTCGACAAAGATAAGCAACGTTCAAGAGTTAATAAAATGGATGATGGTGGCTACAACAGGAAAGATCTTATGGCTCTCTAAGTGGATATGGCCGAATTCATCACAAGGTACATTACGCTTGATGACATATATGCCAGTATCTTTTCTTACCATTTACTATTTTGAATCACTTTAGGCATGGCAAAGTCATTTCTATTCCTTTCTATCTAGCCTCTTCTTTAGAGAATAGTCTTGAAAAACATGTTGAGAATCTAAATAATCCGATCCTCCATGAAGGGCTTATTGTGTTCATTATGGAGTACGCTAAGACCCATGAAGTTGTGCCCCCTCTCTCTGAGAAAGGCTAAATCCCACATACTAATATTTAGGAAGTCTTTGATTCAGATACGGAAATGGAGGATAGTGGGAGTGCCAAACCTTTTGATGACCCTAATTATAAACCGATTGAAGAAGGTGAATTGTTGGTCACCCCTGGAACTAGCAGGAATCCCCCTAGATAGGCAACCAGTAAATATAAATCAACCAACAAGTTGATTTCTAAGGCTTTTTCTAAAAAGAAGAAACTTGCGGTTAAGGACTATGGTCCAAAGACCCTGGACCAGGGAATTAATTTGGACATTCCTCTTAATGTCCTATAGGAAAAACAAGGGACTCTGCCTAAAGAAGCAGACAGTGGGTTCCAAAAGAGTAGTACTTTGATGAACCTAGTGATGTAAGCAACTAGAAGCTAGGAGAGTTACTGGAAGTGGGTGAAGAACGAAATTGATACCCTCAAAGAGGGGATTAAGGAAATAATAGATATCTTCACTGCTATGCCCGAGCCTAGCAATTCTGAGAAGCTCATTATCATGACCCAAAATCTCTCCCAAGATGTCGAGGTTATGAAATGCAACCATGAACAAATAATTGAAAAGGTTGAACAGTCTATGACAGAGATAAAGAAAAACCTCAAGAACCTGGTCGACATAAGCAAGGAGGCCATGAATAATAGTATGGAGGGGCTTGAAAAGATCAATGTCATGGTTGCAGAGTATAGATCCATCATAGTGATCCTTAGAAAGATCTTGGAGGTGAAGACATTGTTGCTGGCGGCAACAAAACCACAAGCTCTAGCTCTAGGACTAGAAACATGAGCAACAATAAGGGCACCTCCAGGTTCATTATGGAGGAATTGGAGGAAATCAACAAGATTACCATCTAGAAGAACAAGGAGCTCGTGCACTCTCTTAATTTAGTGTTTTTGTTTTGCTATCTGTGTTTGTTTTTGCTTTCTTGTCTGTTCTGGGTTCTGTTTGATTGGCTGATGGCTAGTTTCTATAAAACTTTTGATTTTAGGTCGACGTAAACCTCGTTTATCTTTATCAAAAACATTACAAAATATTTTATTATTATTTATAGTACTCAAATATTCTATTTATCTCCTCATACTATCAAAACTTAATATATTATATTCTTTTTATTTTATTAAATTATCCCAAATCAAATTAAATTATTTTTTTAACATTTAAGTAATCCACTATAAATCTAATTTTCATTTTACGTATTTTAAAATCTATAATAATTAGTTTAGCTTGAGCTACGTTAAAGAACCAGTCTAAGTAGGACACACTCGTTAACTTTATTGGGACACACTCATTAACACACTCACTTCTTACCTTATTTCTACTCTATTTGGTTTAAACATTAGTAGTTTACTTTTATTATATTATAAAAATAAAGGCTACTAAACTAAGGAATTTCTTGCACTAAGTAGAATAGTTCACTATTCCGTTGCTTCAACTAGGAAAGTGTATAGGCAAGGATTTAGTAGTTAAGATATGTGGATATCATATATGGTTTATGCAAGGGTATATGGTTACACTATTCATGGTGTTGGTGGAAAAGTGAGCAATATATAGTTTGTAGAGGTAGTGTATATATCACAAGAGATATACTGCAACATTGTTCCAGACACTACAACAATTCAACTTGTAAGTTACATACACTATATGTATTAATGAATTTACACTAAAAAGATTTCACCCTAATAGCTTTGTTTGTTAACTTTTATATATCTATTATGATAGAAGTTTTTTTCCCATTATTTTCTTTTTTTTTTTCAATAAAAGTGGATTATTCCACTAAAATTTTTTATTAATATTTTTTATTTTTTACATAGGATTCAAAGAGCATACCAGAGGAAAGAACCTTGGGAAGAAAACCTCTAGTCATAGCTCATAAAATAAACCTATAGTATCTAACAGATCAGTTTATACAACCCGCCCAAAACCACATACAAAATGCAATCACAACACATATAATATCAGTTTTACATAGAGCCCATATGCAAAACCCATCGGATAATTTTCAAATGTAGACTCCACAACTGCTATCAATGGAAGAAGACAAAATTTTGCAAAGCTCTGTGCCAAATCCCATGAGGCAAAAACCTTCTTGCCAAAAAA
This sequence comes from Cryptomeria japonica, assembly GCF_030272615.1. Lineage (NCBI taxonomy): Eukaryota > Viridiplantae > Streptophyta > Pinopsida > Cupressales > Cupressaceae > Cryptomeria > Cryptomeria japonica. Next base: position 98,898,363 of record NC_081406.1, on the reverse strand, counting down.
CAAAGTATCAAAAAACTTTTGGAAAAAAACTATTGTATCAAATACCATGAGCTCAAACTCTCCTCCAGACAACAAACATGGATACTTGAAATGAAAGGGGAAAGCCGGAATAATTATCATCATAAAATTTTATATCAACATTACTCAAGAAAATCACATAACTATTGCTGCAAGCCTTCCCATACCCTAGAAGGAATTTCCTCAAAACCCACCCCTCATTGATTAGCATTGCTATCAATGGCTAAATTTGCCAAATAATCCGCAATCTTATTAACTTCTCTGTAACAATGGGATAACAAGAAAGATTCAAACAATTCTAATTTTTGTAAAATGAGGTCAAGTATATATTGAAAATTCCAACAATTCAATTTATTTTTCATAACACATTGAATAATCACCATAGAATCACCTTCAATTATTAAGTCCTTAATTCCCAAAGAGATTGTCATATCCAATCCAAAAGACAAAGCATGAAATTACACATAATTGTTAGTTTTAAAACCAATAGCATGACACTTAGCTTGAATAAAATTTTCATTGTGATCATAAACTACCAAGCCTACCTCAGCTGGCCCAGGGTTACCACGAGAGGCCCCATCAAAATTCAGTTTAAAGTGCCCTTGCGGAGGAGGTTTCCATCTAGCAAAGTATCTTTTACCTATTGCATAATTTTTTTTTAAAATTGAACATGAGAGGGTAAAACCGACAACATCTTCCAAACTCTAGTAACTCTACTATCCTGGTGCGAAAAAGAAGTAAGATTTTCCAAATTCTTATAAATAAACGACAAAGCAACCTCAGAGATTGAAGACTCAATTTTTAATAGAACGTCACAAGAGAACTTGTTTTTTTAAATATCCTATTGTTTCGCTCTAGCCAAACATTCCAAATTACAATAGATGGAGATATGATCCAAAGGCATGCATAAAAAGATGAAGCAAACATAAAGGGCCAAGATCTAAAATGGGAAATGAGATCCTTACCAATAACAAAGGATATATTTAACTTCTCAAACAACCATTGCCAACATTCATAAGCATAATCACAATGTAGGAACAGTTGTGAAGAAGATTCTAAATTTTTGTTACAAACGACATAAGGGAAAACAATAGTAATACCAAGCCTGTCCAGTCTCATACCTGTAAGGACTCTGTCCTGAACTGCCAACCAGGCATAGACTCCATCTTTACGAAGACAAGCCAAATGCCAAAACAACTTATAAGGCCAGGATGATAAATCTTTAGCAACTATAAGAGAGTTGTAACCATCTTTAACAGTGTACTTACCAGAAATATTCTTTGTCCAAATAAGTTCATCCTCAGAATCAGAAAGAAATACAATTCTATCCCCCAAAATCTTCTCAAAATCTAATTTCATACTTTGATCAACATCTAAGAAATCAATCAACTTCCATCTAGCTAGCTTAAGGGGTCCACTACTCACAATTTCAAAATAATCTGCTACAAAAACACCCCAAAGGGAGGAAAGAATAGTGATTAGAGGAGACCAATCCCTAATATTCACTAGAGGTGTGTGTCCATTCCATACTTCATCCCAAAATCTGACCTTTCTACCATTATGAACAATCCATGAGAGATGAGGCAAAATAATTGATCTACATTTACAAAAGAAATTCCAAATAGCAGAACTTGAAGGCAAATTCGAAACATTAAAAATGTACTCTCTCGGTCCATTATTTAAATATTTGGCAAACATACCCTGTGCCCATAAGGAGCTAGGCTTGTCATATAATTTCCAAACCAACTTAGCACCTAAGGCTAAATTCTGATTCTCCAGACTCCGAATTTTTGTTCCCCCAAGTTCCTTAGGCAAACATACCTTATCGCATGCAACTAAAGGGAGTTTCTTCTTGCCATCTTTATTTTTTTTCCATTATTTTTCGTTATTGGGTTTGATTAATAATGAGGTCAGTTTTTGGATTTTGTTGTTTATAGGTTATGGTTATGACTGGGAAGTTCAAAGACGAACATGTTAATAGCATTGGAAATCAAAATCATGTTGTAGCTAGCTTTCTTTAGTAAGAGGTTTTTTGTACATATTGGGTGGGATTCATAAGATCAATTTTTGAATTTTATTATTAATAGATTATTTTCATGACTCGGAAGTTCATGGAATTTAAAACAGAAGAGTTGGTTAATAACTTGGAATTAAAATGAAATTGCACCTAGCACAAGAGTAAGTATTGGAAACTTAATTTCTTATATTTAGAATGATCATAAGATTTTAAATTAAAATATCATTGTTTTACTTCTGTAACAAGTACGAAATTAGAATCAGCACTAAATTAAGTTTTCGTATTGGCTTCGCTATCATCAAACTTAACAGAAAAGTTTGTATCCAAATGCTGTAGAGATGTAGTGGGTCAAGTCATTCTTGAATGCCAAGCTAAAATTTTGTGTATTTTGACAATGTTTAATAAAATATCCATTTACAGACACTTTAATGTTTTGGTATATTTTGTTGGCTTATTGTATTGTATGTATTGGACAAAAATGACCAATTGAATGACAGAATCATGACATAATTTCTTTAAACGCAATGTACTTAAATTTATTAACATATCATGCACTAATACCGCTACTAGAATTGAATACCATGCATTCACAAATTAATATGAGTGCAATTCTAAACCAAGATGTTGCAAATACAATGAAGTGTAGTTGAATTTACTAACATATAATGCAGTAATACCACTGCTGGAATTGAATACCATACATTCACAAACAAGGGCTGCGGTGCAGCTGGAGTCCCTGCCAAATGCTTAAAATTGAATATTTGCAGGGGATGTATGGGTACAAAATCCAACACATAGCATCGTTTTGGTTATGTGTATTGCATATTGCTTATTATTTCTTTGACGTTACAGTAGTGCAGTATACTAAATGCATGTGTAAACAGTTGTATAAACAAGCAATTTCAACATCGGTGGACAAGACAGATTCGTATTGAAGTGAAACGAAACAAAACGCATATATTAAAAAGCGAACACTATACTTGCCATACATCTAATCAAGTCTCAGTTTGTTGACATGTCTATTATATGATTTTATATACATCACAATTTAATGGAGTGGATGGATGCAAAGATTCATCAAAATCAATACAAAACTAACCAAAAAATATGATACCAAAAATTCCAGTCTACTCGAAAAACTATGTGCTCTATGTCCGGACAGCTGTGAATTTGTGTATTCACATCCATGCAACCAATGCTAATTCCCATTCAGCCTCCATTGAAGGGTGCATATGGAGTTGAAAGAATCCCAACAACTGTTAAAGCAAAAAAATAATCAGAATCAGTTCAAAAGATAAAACTAAGAAATGGTGGAAAAGAATAACTCAAGAATTCCTTATTGAAGACATTTAAAAACCCGCAAAGTTAACAAGTTTAAAATATGAACAATATACATTTCTTGTCATATAATAAGGCGAAGTGATAACTAGAAATGGCAAAGCACTTGGAAGAATCAGATCTCAAAAGCTGCTAATTTGGAAAGCAAATTGTAATATACAGAAAAGAATTTGAGGTATAGTCAGTATTAGCTTGAGAAAAATCATTTGATTGGGCAGGATCTTCTTGCATATGGCAACCTCGTGTCACACACTTTGCAATTTTGGCAGAACAATTGATTTAGAAGCAAAATATTGTTTTAAGCCCTTTTTTTTTTTCAAATTATGATAATAAAAAAAGAGGGGTTCTAAGGGTGTTACATATGTTGAGAAACATGTGTCTCAACCTTGCAGTCTTTTTCTGGGAAATTCCAGAATTTGTTTGAGGTAGTTTTCCACATGTTTATGCATTGGAAAATGGTTAGTGATTTGTTAAAAATGAGTCTTGTCCATAGTAGAATATAGGTGGGCCATTTTTAGAGCCTTAATGACTCATTTTGTGACTTTTAAGAGGGTCTAAGCTAGGGGACAAAATTATGGACGGGATTACTATTTTACCCTGGTTGTTTTTCCATTTTGGAAATGTAAATGTAAAAAATGGACACCATGTGGCATGGTGGTTAAGCCCATGGTTTTGTAAAACCACAAGTGGTTTCTAGTTGTAAAATCACTATAAAAGGAGGGCTGGGGGAGGAGTTTGATAATTGAGTTTTTTTGCAAGACTGGATGCTAGAAGGAGTCTCTCTGAGTTCGAGTTGTGGTGATGCGCTCCTGTAAGAACTTGCATTGCAAGTGTATTGTAATCAGCTTGATTTGATAATACATTGTGCGAGTTTTGGAGGGTGGGGTTTTTCTCCTAGAAGGGTTTCCCCATGGTAATCACTGTGTTATGTGTTCATTGCTATTTTGTTTATGCTTTATTGTGCATTTCTTGATATCTTAGTAATATTTAACTTGAAAGTTGCATAACCGTCCTCTCAAGATTAGCATAGGAAGCGTTTCCGCACACCTTTGCTTCCTTACAAGTGGTATAAGAGCCTGGCCAGTTTTGGTTCTATTTGTTGGGTACAGGGTTTTTTGAGCTAATCAAGGTTTGAGTGGGAGCTTGTGCAGAGTTTTTCATTTCTGTATTGCAGGATCGTAAAGATGGCAAGTATATCAGGAAGGATTGATGTAGAGAAGTTTTCTGGCACAAACTTTGAAATGTGGAAGCTGAAGATGGAAGATCTGTTGATTGATCGAGATCTATGGGATGCGATTGATGAGAATAAGCATAGGCTCGTAGATCTGACTTTAGCTGCACACTATGATGTAATGGATAGAAAAGCTAAAGGTCTCATAAGATTGTGCCTTGCAGACTCAATTTTGATTAATGTCCATGAAGAATCTACTGCAAAGAAGCTTTGGAAGAAGCTAAGTGAGATCTACCAAGCGAAATCACTTGTGAACAAGATCTTCTTAAGGAAGAAATTGTATTCTTTGAGAATGGAAGAAGGTGGACGAATTTCTGAGCATCTGGAAAGCTTTAATATGTTGGTAACTCAGTTGACCTCTGTTGGGGTGCCAATGGATGAAGAAGAAAGGTGCCAAATCCTGCTATGTTCGTTGCCAGACTCATGGGACAGCCTTGTGATGGCCATAGGGAGCACTGCAGTCGTCTTGAAGATGGAGGATGTTGTTGGTTCTCTACTTTTTGAGGAGATTAGAAGGAAGGTTTCTCTGAATGCCAAAGAGGCTTTGAGTGTTCGAGGAAGACCAAAAGAAAGAGGCAAGAACAAAAAGTAGCATGGCCATTCTAAGTCCAAGAATAAGGGGAGATCAAAATCTCCTACGAAGTCCAAGGCAATCTGCTGGAACTGTGGCAAACCCGGACACTTTCGAAAGGACTGCAAAGAGGAGAAGAAAAAGAAGAAGAAGAAGCAAGATTCTGATTCTGAGTCCGAGAAGGAAGATGGAGATGCTTTCATCGCAGCCTTGGCCACTCATGTAGGTGACAATGCATGGTTAATAGACTCAGGTGCATCTTTCCACATGACTCCTAATAGAAACTGGTTTAGTAAGTATGAAAATTTTGATGGTTGTAAGGTGTATTTGGGTGATAACTTAGTACTTGATATTGTTGGTCGTGGAAGTATTCGTGTGAAATTTTTTTATGGTAGAATTAGAAGATTTGATGGTGTCTTGCATATCCCGGGACTAGCAAAGAATTTGTTATCTGTTAGCAAGCTAATAGATGCGGGTGTGCATGTACAGTTTTCTAAAGCAGGTGTGAAAATGGTGAGAGGTGCTATGGCAATAGCAAGAGGAAGTAGAATGGGTACATTGTACCAGCTTGATGCATGCATAGTTGAGTGCAATAGCACTTCTGATAAGACTATGATAAAGACTATGTTGGAAAAGGAGAGGGTGTCTCTTTCAACAGATGGTCGTGGTTTTTGGGTACCCAAGGGTGCTTTGTCTACCGAATCAAAGTTGCCTACAGAGAAGACCATGTTACGGCACCAGAGACTTGGCCACATAGGTGAGAAGGGTCTACGGACCTTGAAAAATAAGAACCTTGTTGATGGGTTGAATGATTGAAATCTTGAATTTGATTTTTGTGAGCATTGTATCTATGGTAAACAAAACTGCATTTAGTTTTACTCAAGTTCTCATAAGTCTTCATGTATTTTGGATCTAATCCATTCAGATGTATTTGGTCCAGTTGATGTTCCTTCTATTGGTAGATCAATTTATTATGTTTCTTTCATTGATGATTTCAGTAGAAGAACATGGATTTATTTTCTTAGGAGTAAAACTGAAGTTTGCAGTCATTTCAAAGAATTTAAAGCAATGGTTGAGTTGCAGACTGGAAAGAAAATAAAATGTTTGAGAACTGATAATGGTGGTGAATTTTGCTCCAATGATTTTGACACATTTTGTAAAGATTGTGGTATTAAAAGAGAGAAGACAACTCCGTATTCTCCACAACAGAATGGAGTTGCAGAAAGAATGAACAGGACCTTGATGGAGAAGGCTAGGAGTATGCTGAGTGGAGCTAGACTAGAACAAAAGTTTTGGGCTGAAGTTGTAGCCACTGCCTGCTACCTAATAAATAGGGCTCCTACATCAGCTCTTGTTGATAAGACGCCAATGGAAGCGTGGTCGGGCCACAAGCCTTCACTTAGACATCTGAGAGTGTTTGGTTGCGAAGCATATGCTCATGTGCCAAAGGAGAAGCGGACAAAATTGGACAACAAAGCTGTTAAATGTATTTTCATCGGATACAGTTATGGTGTAAAAGGATACAAGCTTTGGAATCCAGTTGAACAAAAGGTATTTTATTCAAGAAGTGTTATTTTTAGAGAAACTAAGCCTTCTTCTGTTACAGTGCAGCCAGAACAAACAGAACAAAAGAAAGATGCGATTCAACTACCTGCTACACTGGAGAAAGTTGAATTGAGGCCCTTAGAAAGACAAGAAGTCAAGGAGAGCTCTATGAGTTTTGAATCATTAGAGGAAGAAGAGGTACCTAAAGCTGAACCTGAAGCTGAACCTGAACCAGATCTTGCTCGAAGGTCTACTAGACAAAGGAAACCACCTGAAAGGTATGGGTATTCTCCTAATGATTGGAGATGGATATTTGCATTGACTGCTAAAATTGATGAACTGAGATCTGTAGAAGAGGCTCTTGGTATGAATGATTCAGAGTCCTGGAAAATAGCCATGGATGAAGAAATGGCAGCTCTTAAGAGGAATGAAACATGGGACCTTGTACCATTGCCTGAAGGACGAAAGCCTGTTGGTTGTAAATGGGTGTTCAAGAAGAAGATGGGTTCAGATGGAAGCATTGAGAAGTATAAAGCACGTTTGGTTGCAAAAGGTTACTCTCAGGTTGAGGGAGTAGATTATGGTGAGATTTTTTCTCCAGTAGCCAAAATGACATCCATTAGATTTTTACTTTCTATTGCAGCAGCCTATGATCTAGAGATCGAGCAAATGGATGTGAAAACAACTTTCCTTCATGGAGATTTGGAGGAAGAAATTTACATGACACAGCCAGAGCACTATGTGATGAAAGGTAAAAGTCATTTGGTTTGTAAGTTGAAGAAATCCTTGTATGGTTTAAAACAGAGTCCTAGGATGTGGTACCAGAAGTTTGATACATATGTGTTGAGTTTGGGATTTGTGCAATCTAAATCTGATCACTGTATATATTTTAAATCTGATGGTGATCGTTTCTTGGTCATTGCCTTATATGTCGATGACATGTTGTTTATTGGCAAAGGAAAAAGTTTGTTTGCAGAGTTAAAATCTCAGCTCTCGATAAAGTTTGAAATGAAAGATCTTGGTGTAGCTAGGCACATTCTGGGAATGGAGATTGTAAGAGATAGACAAAACAAAAAGCTTTGGCTAGGCCAGAGCAAGTATGTTGGTACTATTTTGAAAAGATTCAATATTTAGGATTCAAGACCATTGAGTGTTCCTATTACAATGGGAACAAAGCTTTCTAGTTCACAGTGTCCTACATCCCCATTGGAGATGGAAGAGATGAGTCGAGTACCATATCAGAGTGCTGTTGGAAGTTTGATGTATGCTATGGTCTATACAAGACTAGACATTGCCTAAGCAGTGGGAGTTCTTTCTCGTTATATGTCTAATCTAGGAAGAGCACATTGGGATGTAGTAAAAAGAGTTTTCAGATACTTGAGGGGTACTTCAGAGTACTCGATATGTTTTCATGGAACAAGAAATGAGCATTCCTTAGATATTCGAGGCTATGTGGATTCAAACTGGGCCGGTGATGTTGATAGAAGAAGATTCACTAGTGCATATGTGTTTGCATTGTTCGGTGGTGCAATCAGTTGGATGAGCAAGCGACAGGCTGTGGTCGCTTTGTCCACTACTGAGGCAGAATATATGGCAGCTACTCATGCCTATAAGGAAGCCATCTGGCTAAAGAGATTGTGTTCAGATATAGAGTTCAAACAGGGTGCAGTGACAATTTACAGTGATAGCCAAAGTGCAATCTGCCTAGCAAAGAACCCTACTTTTCATGCCAGGACCAAGCACATTGATGTACAATATCATTTTGTGAGAGATATGATTGAGGATGGCAAGGTGAAGCTGGAAAAGGTAGAAACTTTGGTGAATGTTGTTGATGCATTAACTAAGCCGTGAGCACAGAGAAATTCAGATGGTGTTCAGAGTCTATGGGCCTCTCGGCCCCTAGCAATTAAGTCCATGATATTTTGGATCCCTTGACTCTTGCAAGGTGTTCGACAAGTGGGAGAATGTTGAGAAACATGTGTCTCAACCTTGCAGTCTTTTTCTGGAAAATTCCAGAATTTGTTTGAGGTAGTTTTCCACATGTTTATGCATTGGAAAATGGTTAGTGAGTTGTTAAAAATGAGTCTTGTCCATAGTAGAATATAGGTGGGCCATTTTTAGAGCCTTAATGACTCATTTTGTGACTTTTAAGAGGGTCTAAGCTAGGGGACAAAATTATGGACGGGATTACTATTTTAACCTGGTTTTTTTTCCATTTTGGAAATGTAAATGTCAAAAATGGGCACCATGTGGCATGGTGGTTAAGCCCATGGTTTTGTAAAACCACAAGTGGTCTCCAAGTTGTAAAATCACTATAAAAGGAGGGCTTGGGGAGGAGTTTGATAATTGAGTTTTTTGCAAGATTGGATGCTAGAAGGAGTCTCTCTGAGTTCGAGTTGTGGTGATGCGCTCCTGTAAGAACTTGCATTGCAAGTGTATTGTAATCAGCTTGATTTGATAATACATTGTGCGAGTTTTGGAGGGTGGGGTTTTTCTCCCAGAAGGGTTTCCCCATGGTAATCACTGTGTTATGTGTTTATTGCTATTTTGTTTATGCTTTATTGTGCATTTCTTGATATCTTAGTAATATTTAAGTTGAAAGTTGCATAACCGTCCTCTCAAGATTAGCGTAGGAAGCGTTTCCACACACCTTTGCTTCCTTACAACATCGTTGTCTTCTTTCACAATGTCGATAACAGAGTTGTTCATGGCAAACATGAAGGTTCTTTGCATTTGAAATCTGCGCATGAGGAAGACAAGAGCAGACATGCCTTTTAAATGATTGAGAACAATAGAGATCAACACCCAAAAATTATTGCATTTTTATAAATCAAACTAAGAATTTACCCAAAAGAAGATTCACAAGCACTGAAAGCTACCTTATACCATGGCTTGGACCACATGTGAGATTCCCTACTAACGTTTGCAAGAACCCATCATCAAACGTGATGTAGTGATCAATGAACATGGATCCTACTGGTGCACCATTTATCAAATCTTGTTTATACTCCATGCCAATTTGGGTTGTAGTAATGTGTATTGGCGGCAATACTAGGTTGTAGGATAATGGGTATTGGCGACAATATTAGCTTCTAGGGTAATGGGCATTGGCAGTAATAATTGTGCATATCACTAAAAGTATTGGCATTAAATGATTTGCATTGGTGTGATGTGTGGAGCCTAGAATCAGTGGATGGAAATGTTCTCATGTATAGTCTCCAAGGAAGCCACGGTAGCAATAATACCCAGTGGCATGGATGCAACAAGGAATGGTGCATTGCAGCTGGTAAGACCGTGGGTCTAGCCATTGTGTTTTCTGTTTCTTGATTCTTGTAACATAGTTGTAGAGTCTACCTACTAGCTGCTAAAAAATTGAATGAAATGTGTGTGTGATTAAGGTGGTCATGCTATTAGAGTTGTCCTGACCTATTCATTGGTGATACATTCCTACTTGGTAGGAGAGGTGGATGAGATTCTATTCTTCATCCCATTCTTTGGTGTCCTTGCATCAGTTTTGTCAAGGTATTGGTGTGGGCTCATTTCAAACCTTCTCAGTGCATCTATAAAGAAAACTTTGATGAGGCAGGCTTCTTTTGTGTTTTGTCTTGATGAGGAGTATAGCAGGTGATGCTATAGCCATTTCATTCATTGGGTGATTTTGTATATGGAAGGGGATCTTCCAGTGCTGTGCTGGTGACTAATCTTCTTCTTGAAGTATTACCTCTATCCTGAAATTCAAATGGCACATTTGTATTTTGTCAAACAGTTCATGTGCATTGTAAGTCTAGACAATATTATATTTATCTACCATATGTTACAAAGTTAATGCAGTGATTCCCTTCTATTGTCTAGAATAGAGTCCTTACGTGCATGAAAGGACAAAGTATATTGTACTCCAGATTTTCATCATTTATATCTGTTCATGATCAAAACAAGTATACTTCTCCCTTTTAGGAAGCACTTAGACGAAAACAATATATTAAGCAATAAATTTAACTTCAAAGCTTAGTTGTTGATATCTATGGTAGTCAACTCAAACTTTTTAAACATTTTGACTCCCAAATCATATACCCTTTCTCTAGAAAACAATCTATTTAGCAATAAATTTAACTTCAACGCTTAGTTGTTACTATCTATGGTGGTCAGCTGAAACTTTTTAAACTTTTTGACCCCAAAATCATATACTCCTTCTCTACAATCGTATGTTGCTCTACCATATGCTACAAGGTAATGCAATTGTGATAGAAGTGTTCCCTCTCTATTATCTGCGACGAAGGTCTTACTAACAGGAAGGTAACATAGGTATTCACTTTATAAGCTTTTGTATGCATCTTTTCTTGGAGATATTATCCAACTGTTAAGCTCAAACACTGGTGACTAAAAGAGACGGTATGTGTGCCTTGAGAATAATCATTGATTGGCATTCTCTAAATAATGAGATAGTAAGATCTACCTCTCAACAAACATTTAAATTTTTTTAAGTATTCATTTACTATCTAGCGTTCAACCTCATCAAACAAAAGTCTAAACATTTTTTGTAGAGAGTGGAAAAACTTTTCTGAATTCTGAAATATCTTCTTTTTAATGATCCATGAACCCTTCCCTATATATTTATGGATATAGATTTCTATTCTTTGACAGACTAGAATCCCCCCAAAAGTAAGAGTTTACAATTTCAAATTTTCGTTTGTATCCAACAACCTATATATCTAACTTAGGCCTGCCTCAGTATTGTAAAATAGGCGTAATGAAAAACCATCATATATCTACCTTGATTGTTTTTTCCAGTCTTCACATTGACCAGCTTCCAGTAAACAGTAATTATCGACATACCTGAAGTTTGACGATATTGATATCTCAACTGTGGTTGGGAAAACCAGAGATCATTGCAAAATAGGCGTTATTAAAAGCCATCATATATCTGCCTTGATATATTTTCCAGTCTTCACATTGATCAGCTTCCAGTAAACAATAATTATCTACATACCTGAATTCTGAAGATATTGATATCTCAGTTGTGGTTGGGAAAAACAGAATTCAAAATGCTTCAACTTCGTCAACATCCAGAGACAGTTAACCTGAAAAACAATGAGGACAGATTACTAAGATCAATTGGCAATGATGCATCTCCATTTTCATTGGTCCTCACACACTAAGCTAGCTATGGTGTTTCTTCTTTGAAATTGATAATTGTATGTCCTTATGTCAAAGTATTAAAATATAACTTGTTACGTTCCTATAAAAAAAATTATTGCTATAAAGTCATTACTTTTGGCGATTTGGGACTGTTAGGGCCGAATAATTTCTCTTGCAAGATGCTCACTACTACACACCTGCTGACATGTGCTCTGTTGGATGCATATTAGGTAGGTTCGTCCTTTGTCAAATATGAAAAGCATTAAGTTCTTTAAATAAGCCCTTGCAGAACATACATTTTAGCAGCTCAGTGACTTGTAGATTTGAAATGGTCCTATATTTTTGCAGCTGAAATGTCTCGAATGCAGCCTCTCTTTATAGGAGATAATAAGATACGCGAACTGATTCACATCATGTTGAAGAGCATCTACTCCTATATAGCAATAAACACGAAATGATAATAATATTTTCGAATTCTCACAGATGACAATACAATGTTCACAATAAATTTTATACTTTGTTGGCATTGGATGGGATAGTTCAGTTGGCATCTCTTTGTGGCTATTTGGGAAGTCATCTTAAAAGCAAAAGAAATAAAATTTCTGCTCATAAAAATCTGTGCTCATGGCGTTTTGGTTGAGAAGGAGAATGAAAATTGTCAAATCCCAAGATGCCCAGTAATCAGTCAATGAAAACTGCACTTCCAATAAACCTCTCTAGCATGGGAAAAATGAAGGGTTGAAGTGGCTCTGAGCTCACCTAAGATGGGGCAGAAGCTAAGTTGAGAATGACCGACAGGAAATTTAGCAGGCTATCGAGCTCTTCTACCGATGACATCAGACAGAGACATAGGATGTCTGGAAATTGATTAAGTGGAATTAAGTACGCTGGGAGGGTCCAGGGTCTAAGAGCTTAAATGAAATCAATGGGAGAAAAAGAAAAATGCTTTCTAAAGCCAAATCAAGGGACACAAAGTCTTATGTTGGTTCACCAAGCGCAAGAGAGACAAAGGTAAGTATTTGTGAAGTGAAATTGATCGATGACTACATTACAATACAATGTAGTTCCGTAAAGTGTGAAAAGAGATCCAGGTTTACCATTATCATAGATTTGTATTTAGGATACATGGTAGCCTGCACTATAAATGCAATAACAATTTGGCAATGGCTTTTGACAGAGTCTGAAGGCAGAAGATTCTCAAGGAAACCGACTGAAAGTTGAAAAAGCTGGTACAAAGGAGAAGGATGATTTGAAACCAGGGCTGAACATAATTCAAATGGCAACAGTGAAAACAATCTAAAGCAAACCAAAGACACCTAAAGTAGCTGATTACATTCATGTCAGAGCAAGACTGGCAAAACCCTAGATGTAGTTCGAGAAACCGTCAAAATAATCATACCTGATGAGCTGGGTGAGATTCCTTCTCTGCAGAACGCCACGCAAAACCATTGCGGTCCACAGATATCAAGACAAGGAAACGTGTGCCGCGATTTTTCCAAATGTTTTTCTTGATTTTCGATGATGAAAAAATAAAAGACCACTAGGAATAAGTTTTTTTTTTCCTAAAAGTTAATAACTCTAAAGAAAATAAATAAAATCCATATTACAAAATACTTCCACTTAAAATAAATATCTAATTTAACAATTTGTCAAAGTAATGTACAAGAAAATCCATTCAAGATCTTCTCATGGTTTATGTCTACCTTTTTAATTCTCTTTATATAAATAAATGATTTACAAATATCAGCATCTAGTCTACCTATCAAACTTAAAAACCATCATCAATAAAGCTCCTTGCTAACATATGATACATTTCTAACTATTTTATTAAATTTCTAACTTCATTAGACTAAAGATCTTCCATGATAAAGACAAATCATTAAAAATATCTAAAATTACAACCACTCAGAAAATTAAGTTTTTTGGTGTCCTTAATGAATACGCAAGAACAGAAGTGTAGAAATGCAAACAAATAAATTCACCAGAAATTTTCAATCTAGCAAACTCGAAAAGTAACTTGACAGGGGGCAATGCATACCCGAATACCTATCAATGTATACAGAGTGTGACTTCCTCCTGAAAATCTCCATACATTTAGTAACAAACATATTCAATGAGAAACTTCCGCAGTGCGGCAAGGTGATGTAATACTTCCAATTACTTACGATTAGCCTGCTTCACATTGCAACATGGGAATTGATTAATTGTATAATTACAAGTGGTGATACTAACTATTGTATATTTTAATGATAATCTTTAGTTTTATATGATGTTTACAAATAATTGCTTGGACTTCCTTTGAATTTCTGGTAGGTCATGAAAGACAAAAGATGGAAAGAACTATCATCGATCTTCAAGTCAGCGCCAACCAATTTATCAACTGTACTGCAGAAACATTATAGTATTTTGCTTTGGGATTTTGAACAAGTTTACTTCTTTGGGGAGCAGGGTGCTTTGATTCCTAGGGTGCCTTGTAGAAAATCAAATCCATTTCAAATGGGCTCTGATTCCTCGGTGTACTTGTAGGAAATCCACAAAGAAGTAAAATTGTTCAAAATCCAACAAAATACTATAATGTCTCCATAGTACAGTTGATAAATTGGTTGGCGCTGATCAGAAATTGAAGGCCAATGACAATTCTTTCCATTGTTTGTCTTTCATGAGCTACCAGAAACCCAAGGAAGTCCAAGCAATTATTTGTAAACATCATATAAAACTAGAGATTATCATTAGAATATACAATAGTTAGAACCACCACTTGGTAATCATACAATTAATCAATTCACATACTGCAATGTGAAGCTAGTTAAAATATTATAGTATTAATTGTTTTAGTAATGAAAACTAGGTTAATAGAAATGTTAAAAAGTATAAGAAGATGAAACTTGATGAAATATAATAAGCTGGTTAAGAAATATAATGTGAAAAAATTTAAATGTAAAAATTTAATCTTCTCATCATAAGTTGAATAGAGCTTATATAAATTATTCACTAATACATAGCTTGATAAATGTTAAAGTTAGAAGCTTCTTACTTCTCATAAACCTCCCCAGAATGTCACTTCTTGTATAGAAGATGCAAATCCAGTTTTTCATTTTCAATGGTTGAAACCCTACAAAGAAAAACATACAAAATTAATAATTGAATTATAAACCAACTTAATAAATATATAAATAAAATGCTTAACCATTACCCTTCTATAAATACAAAACATTGACCCTTACAAAATTAATTGTTGAATTATGAACTAATGTAATACTTAACCATTATCCTTTGAAATCTTTGAAATCTTGAGATTACAGAAAAAGAAACAAGTGAAATCATCTAAGTAGTTCTTCAACTTCCCCGTCAAAATCTGATTCAAAAAAGTTTACTGAAAAGAAAACCCACAACATATGTGAATTTTATAATAGAATGGTTTTTATTAAATAAATAAATACATTAAATATATAAAAAAACAAAGAAAACACAATACTTCTATCTGTTGTTATCCATCTTCTGGACACACTTCTACTACTTATTACGTTTTCTCCACAGTGTTGACGGTCTTCTCCACTCCATCAAATTTCTGCACGAACTCTTCCATCCTTACGAACTCTTCCATCCTTACCCATAAGCCTTCACCACCTATACCATTCATACAAGTGAAAGTCATGAGGTGGAGGAGCACATATTGGAGAATGAAGCAAAATAAATAGTTGAATGGTCAAATGGAAATTACTCAATCTAGGTAGTTGGTAGGCAAAGAAAATAAATGATTTGAAATAAGTAGTCCAATAGTAAAGAAGGATAGGTAAGAAGTATATTGTCTAAATTTTAAGATGAATAATAGTTTCATTTTTCAAAGAGGTGCATGTTAATGATCTAATGGTTGAATAGGGTAGTTAATATTTTCAAGGAGTTTTTTATAATTTTCCACTAAACTTATGCGTGTAGGAAATAAGTGATCCAATGTTGTAGAATGAGAGGTAAGAAAAAAATTGTTTTATTTTCAAGACAAATAAATAGTTTATATTTTAAAAGAATTTCATATCTCATGATCCAAAATTTACATGGGGTAGTTAAGATTTTCTAGGAGCTGCTTCTATAATTCTTTATTAAACTTGTGTCACATGACAAATAAGTGATCAAATAGTTATGAAAGGTAGGTAAGAGAAATATAGTTTTATTTTTAATGTGAATCATTGTGTCTATTTTCTTACAAGTATTGATTTAGTCATCCAATGGTGGAATATGGTAGTTAAGATTTAGAAGGAGTTTTTTTTTATGATTTCATAAGCTTATGTGTAGGTAAGAGAAATTTTATATTATATTTAAGGCAAATCAATAGTTTCTATTTCCAAAGGATTGCCCATCTCATGATCCAATGGTTACATAGGATAGTTAAGATTTTGAAGAGTTGTTTCTATATTTCCCTATTAAACTTATGTCCTATGGTTAATAGGGTGGTTAAGATTTCCAATGTGTTGTTTCTATAATTTTCACTAAACCTATGCTATGTGGAAAATAAGAGATCCAATGCTTAACACGTAAGAGAGATATTGTTTTATTTTAAAGGTGAATGCAAGTTTCTATTTTCAAAGAATTGCCTATCTGGTGATCTATTGTTTATATTTAAGATAGTTAATATTTTCAAGGAGTTATTTCTATAATTCCATATTAAACTTATTCCACATTTCAAATAAGTTATCAAATGGTTAACAAAGGTAGGCAAGAGAAATACAATTTTATTTTTAAGGTTAATCAATAGTTTTGTTTTTAAAGAGTTGCATATCTAGTGAATCTAATAGTAACATAGAGTAGTTATGATATGCAAAGAGTTGCCTCTATAATTTTTCATTAATCTTATGTCCCATAACAAACAAGTGAACCAATGATTAAGAAGTGTAGGTAAGACAAATATTATTATTTTTATTTGTTTTCATAAATGAATGGAAAAAATTGGATTTCCAAAAGACTATTTATATAATTTTCCCCCAAACTTGTTCCCTTATTACAAATAAATGACAAAATAACTATCTAAGGTAGGTAGGCATATTATTTTTTATTTTATAATTTTATCTTAAAAAAAATCCATAATTTTTATTTCTACAGAGTTACTTCTATAATTTTCTAATAAACTAATTCTATTTGAAATAAATGAACCAATGGCTATGTAGAAAAGCTAAAAGAAACATAATAGGTGAATTGAAAGTAAATGATCAACATAAATAAAATTTAAATAATCTTTAAATGTGATATTGAACTTGAATTATTTTATAATAAAAATAAATAAATAATTGAATAGTTTAACATGTAAGACACGTGACACAAATAGTTATATATAATTAAATAATATTATTATGTTTTACTTTAAATAATATATGTGTGTGTGTGTGTGTACACACACACATACACACACACATATACATACACAAAGAGATAGGAATAGATTTTATTTTTAAGGTTATATTGTGACATAAATTATATGGATACATTTAATTATCATATTTATTATCAAATAATTTATCTAATCAAAATATTGTAGCATTATAAATTGTCATCGGTCCAATTTATACCTCATGTTGGTGCTTCCACTTTAGTGTGTCCTATCCTCACCCCCTCTCTAGGTTTGTTCAAGTCTAGTTATCCAAACAAATAAAGATATTGATGGGGTAAGAAGAGGTCACCAAGGTATGAAAATATCGTGTTGATGTTCAGAAGATTGTTTGTTAAAAAAGGAGAGAAGCCCTCTATAGTAGGAGAGAGGATCATAAGTTTTGTGAAAGGCACATGTTTCCAATCCAAAAGGAACATTGCATAATACACTGTAGTAGGATAAAATTCAAAAGAAGATTTCAAATTTTTTGTGTTTAAGTAATCTAGTAGTTGTTGAAATTAAGTGGTAGATTATTGGTAAATTAAATTTCAACACTTTTCATGATATAAAAATAATTGCATGAGGAGAATTGCTTGTGCACTCTTGTATGGATATAAAAATAAGTGGTCTGCATATAGAGTTGGAATACTAATTTATCCCACTTGCATTGAAAGAATTGTAGTTAAAGATATTTTTCGAAAAACATAATTTTCATAAAAAAGCTAACTCTAGTTGTGCATGAATGTTCATGTTTTTTTTTCTATTGTTAGTTGGTATTCATAAACTTCTATTTATTGAGGTAGAATTGTAATGTTTTCTTTGTCTTTGATCTCTAAGATCAACTAATCCTTGATCTCATGATCAAGATGATTTGTAATTCATTGAATAAATATAAATTTTTATTAGCTATCCAGAAACAATCTTTGTGTGTTTATTTCTATGTAGAAATTTATCTTTATTTTTTATTTTCTTCATGTCTAGCATCTCCCACTATGGAGAGCGCACATTATTGTTCACATGACCCCACACAATAGTAAACCTAAGTTAAATTATATTTTTTAATAAAAATACATTTACTTGTAAAAGTATCTTACTTTTGAATAGAATATCTTGTTGTTCTCTAACACAACCTTAAATTGTTGCATTGGGGGATCTAACTAAAATCTTCAACAAAAATGGCAAGTCTCATTATTAAAATCTATAGTATCATAGAGAGTGAATTAACATCAGTTCCCTTAGTATAGTCTACATTTGTATAATGATCTTCCCATTGTCAGACTAGTTTAAAGAAAATTTTAGGATAGAAAATTGGAAACCATATTTGTTTGAGTTTTATTCCCCACTAATTGATCAAACTAAGACTGTAGGGTGTTTATTCATTATATATTTAACTTTATCTTATGTTAAAGTATGCTTCTATAGTGGTATGAATCTAGTGCATGACAAACATTATTTGGTTTGTATGACAAGCCATGAATGTAATCAAAGATACATAGCCTAGATTGTTATTTCATTTTTCTTGTCTATTTATGTTTTCTTGTATCCTATTATATTTATAGTTAAACTCATGAGATTGTTCAATTTGTTTCAATGATGTCATAGTGCAATATCATGTGGAAGGTTGGGAATATACTATTTCATTTGGGGTTGTGATATAGAAGACACAAAAATACAATATAATTTTACCTTGTCTCAAGTATTTGTTCTTACCTAGCTCATGCTTTGTATTGTTTGTATTTAATCATAGGTGATTTATATCTTTTTTAGGGTGATTTACTAACTTAAGGTTGACATTCATGAAGTGTTGTGCATAAGTGTGTGAAAGATGGGTAATTCAAAAGAAAAATATTTTCTCTAATAAGTGGTCATAAATTATCATAGAAACTCTTCAAATATCAACATCAGGAAGGTAATAAGAAATCTTTGAATACAAAGTTTGATATATACCAATTAAATTAATCATTTTCTCTTGAACAACTTGTTTGCAATGAAGAAAATCAATTATTCTAACTTGTGGCCCAATGTTTTAAAAAAAATGTTGCATAGATTTATCAACCAATTGTTGAAAATTGTCAATTGAATTAATAGGTAAATAAGAAAACAATTTCAAAGTAGTTTCTTTTATGAATATAGAAATTTTTTTTGCACGAATATTTTTCTCAAAGAATATGTTACGATATAAAGTGGTTAATATTTTCATGAGTATGGGAGTCACTTTTTCTATTGTATTTCTCAAAACAAGGTATCTAAATGTTTTGTGGGGTTTGGGTTTGAAGAATTGAGATGAAAAGTGGGCTACTTGTAATATATGAAAGGATAGTAAATTGAGATTGGGATATATTGGCCAATTGTTGCTATAAGGATGAAACATTTTGAAATAAAAAATTTATGGTGGCATCAATAGGTTAATTTACTTATAAAAAGTAGGACTGTGTTTGAGTAATTGAAGGGATACTATTCAAGGCAAGTAGGACATTGTTGTAAGTGAGTGGAGGATATGGTTGATGGATATTTTGAGAAAGGAAAAAGATTAGTTGAAGATGGAACATAAGAATATTGATTGGCTGGATTAACCCCATTACCAACATGGATAGAATTATAATGTTGTTCAATGGTATTCATGATAGAATATGTGTATGTAGGAATATTCGGTATTGTTGTAGGAATATGCATTGGTATCTTGACTTGGGTTTTAGGAGTTGAATATTTTAGAACTTATAGGAAACTAGCTATGTTCATAGGTAGTGTTTTCATCCACTATGTGGGCTATGCTATGTAGAAAATCCATACAATATTCACCACCTTCTATCAAATTCCTTAGATTATCAATCAAGGGGATTGTCTCTCTAGACAAGTGTTCTTGATTCACATATTGTTAAAGACCTTCCAATTCCTTGTCAATCTTCATCAGTTGTTCATCAAACACTTGTATTGAAGGTTCATTCTTATAACAAGAAGCATGAGGGGAATGCTTTTCAATAATGTTAGTTAGGATAGGTGTTGGATTAAAAGAATTTGGTTCTCCTAATCTTATAGGTGGGAATACATTAAAAATAAACTTAGAATCAACACCATTAGCATTTAAAGTATGGGAAGACATAAGTCTATTACTTCTTTTCATAACAATATTAGAACAATGGGTTATGAAACTCATTAAAAATTACAAGCTCCAAAAACACACAATTGCTCCTAAGGAACAAAGAAGGAAAACTAGAGGAAAGGATAGGGGAATTGGTTTTGCTAACAATGACTTTAATTAATTGACAAAATGTATTATAAATGTCAACAATGATAATGCAATCAATTAGCCAATGCTATAATATAATAATAATGATGCAATTGATTAAGTAAGTTATTTAACTATATGATAGAGTAATGGTATGATCAATTAACCACATAATTAAGCAATATGACCTAACAAAATGATGATTAATCAATAAATGCTAGAACATGAAAGATGAATTTTATAAATTAATACAACAAATGTGGAAAATTAATGAAATTATACTTAGATTTGAACATCCAATCAGAAATTGTACAAAAATAATGGGGTTCACTAAAATCAAAAGGAAGGAAAAATGAGGTCTTATTCTAGAGATGCAAACTGGGAATCTACCCATTCACCATTTCCAATTATGATCATTTCATTAAGGGAACAATAATTTAGGTTCAACTTCAATCCCAAAGGAGACAATAACACTTTGATTAATCATTCCCTTCTTTTATTTGATATGATTTTGATTATGATTATGTAAGATCTAGGTAAAATGATAGAAAATTGGAAAGGTATGTCAACATAAACATATAGATACGAATTGGAAGAAATTATGGAAGTATAGATCTAGAATTGGTAGACAAAGAAGAACTTGTAACTATAATTTGGAGTTAAAAGTGTCAAACCAATGAGTTAGGCACCTTTGTCTTGAAGGTCTTGTCATTAGCTAAGGCTTTAGATTCTAGATCAAGAGGGTTTGTATATCTCTCTCTTTAAAATTTATCCTAAAAGTTTTAGATGAGTGACCTAATCAACATAGTGTAGGGGTTTTAAATCATTTAAAGCCTGAGATTATGCAACTCAATCTACTCTATGTAATGTTGTAGCTTTCAACAGTTGGATCTCTAACATGCACATTGTAGTGTCATAAAATTGTGATCCTAGCAATTTACGACTGCATTAGGGTCCTCATGCATGGGAACTCGAATCCTCTAGCCTGATTGGAGACCAGAGAGTGCTTAGCTTGTGAAAACAACTTCTTCCTTGGACTCCGCATCACTCTGTCCGTACTCTGCCCTGGAGAAAGGGGTAGGATAGGGGCGTGGTGCCTTGGGCTGGGGCATGGAACTCTTGTCCACTTAGGACAAGAGCGTGGTACCCCTATCCCTGCCCTATTTTGGGGCATGACCTTCCTAGAACATGCATTGTGGATTGTGCAGTGAGCGGGAAATCTCCCCGATATTGGCCCGTGACAAAATTCAAATCCTTCAAACATGTATTTGAGGGGGCATTCACTCTCTCATTTGGAAAAGTTGGATGAGTTCAATAGGTGGAATTTAGATAAGTTCATAAGTGATCAAGAGAATTCAAGCATTCTTTTCTAGCATTGAGCATTCTCAAGTCTCTCTTCAAGGCTAGGTGTTGCATTCAAGTCAAGGATTCAACCATTGCAGAAGAGATTGATTTCAACATACAATTACATACAAGCATTTTGATCAACATTTCTACTACAACCTCCATTGAGGTGATTTACAATTCAATCTTTCATTTACATCTACATGCAAGTACTTTCTTTCATTACCTGGTTAATTCCAAAACTAGGATTTGGCCCAAAGATAAACCCCCAATCCCAACACATTTCCCTCTCTTTTTTGTGTGTAGGTTGCAGGTACGCAATTGTACTTTTAGATTCAGGCTTTATTTGCAGAGGCGGAAAAACCCTTTTCATTTTGCGGATTTTTCGGACGACCGTGTACATTCCCGCCACAGTCTAGACAAATTTTCGTCAAATTTGTAGGGCAACTTCATCTCGACATTTTACTACCAAATCCAGGTGCACAACTTCATCCCATATTTAGATCTCAAGTTATAATTGATTCTTTATCACTTTTGCACTACATAATTCAATCAATTCCTTTCCAAATCAACAAAGGAAGAAGGGGTCATCCTAACATTCTTAATTCATTCAGAATTCACTCTATCGTCTTTGTGTGGAGATTGAATGTAGTGAATTATCCCTTATCTTCCTAATGTAATGGTGAAACGTGCTTGAAGGATAATCAATAGTGAAACTCTCATCTCTCTTTGAGGGAAAGGGTTAGTGTTCCTCTTGATCTATCAGTCATTATTTTTCCACCATTACATTTTGGTGAGCCCAACATCTTGCATGCTTTCCTTTGAATAAAATTGCATATTTTTCATTTTCAAGTTTAAATTTTCTACAAACTTAGTGGTTAAATCATTAAAAACCCTCATTTTTAAAATTAAAATTGAACTTGTGATTTGTAAAAATTGCTTGTGGTTATCTTAGATCTGAAAATTGTTTTGATTGTCAAATTCAATTTCCTCGTTGTCTTGTTCAATTTGCAATTAAAATTTACAAAATTAAGAGGTTACTTGTTAAAACTCTAATTTTCAAAAATCATATTGAACTTGTGCAAAAGTTTGATTTCCCTTTAATTTTCAGATTTCTAATTGTTCTCAGATTTATTTTCAGTTCTACAATTCAAATTTTCAATTTCCCCCTTTTTTACAAAATTCAAAATTCAAAATTAAGTAGTTAGGTCATCAAGCCCTAATTTGTAAAATTAATTGGATTTTGTGTGAATTTCAAATCAATTTCATTTATATTCAGATTCTTAAACATTTTCCAAGGTGTCCGTATCCATTAGGTTTGACCCTTTTCAAAATTGCACTTCAATTCCTCTTTTTCTTCAAAACCCTAACAGGGTCCTATTTTCACATTTGTGTCTTTATTTCGCTCATCTAGATATTGTGAAATTCGCCAATTTTTTGGGTTAGCTTTAAAATCATTGTAATATCCATCCCTAAAAATTTTGAAAAAAGTTGGTCGGACCATGTGCACTCCCGCTACAGTCCTCGACTTTTTTTTTAAAATTTTGGGAGACTGTTATGACTGTATTTAATAGCCTAAATCCAGAATATTGGCTGATCTTATCGAGTTTTGAACCCTCTAGAATAAAAAAATACCTTCAAAATTAAACATTTTAACTTTCAAGACAATTTTTAAAATTAAGAGGTTAATTATTGTCTGCCCTGATTTTAGAAATTCTAATTTTAAAATTAAGTGGTCTTCCCTTGGCCCTAATTTTAAAATTCCAATTTCCTTTCATTTTTGGAAATTGTCTCATTCCCTTCCTACAACAAAGTTTAAATTGTGTAATCATTATTTTCTTAAATTTTGTATTACTCAATTTTTGCAAGCTTTATTCCACAATTCAAAATTCAAATTTTCCCTCTAGTGCATGAGTTTTACCACTATTAGTCCTACCTACCCTATCCTCATTAGCCAAAGCATTAGAATTAAGGCTTCCCAAGGTTTAATTACTGAGGAGATGGAGCCTAATTTGGGTGACTTCTTTAATGAGGATCATGCTAATTCTTTCCATCCTAATCATGTGCCCATTGATGGATCCCATGATGAAGAAGAAGCTTTAACTAGGGTTTCTTTAGATCAACTTTCTACATTGGACAATCAATTTGATAGCTTTCAACAATGGATATCACAAGAATACCCTAATAGTGAAGCTCTTCTATTAATTGAAGGTCTTAAGCGCATGCTTCAAATTGATAAGAATGGAATTGATATATTGTGTGGCATTGCACATATTGTTGATACTAATGTCATGCCTATCAAAAGTTGTGTCGAAACCCTAGGTTACTCACAACCTTCAACACAAGTCAATTCCTCTATTCCTTTTACCAATCATATGACTAGTATTCCTACTTTCACATCCAACATCATGGCTACTTCAACTCAAAACATCATTCTTACAACCATAGGTCATGGGGGGAATCCCTCTTCTTCATTTAATCCTCCATCGATACCTATGTCTTCCATGAGTATTCCTACTATTCCTCAACCAATCAATGTGACACAAGGGGGAAATTCCTTCAACAACTTTATTCCTCCTTTAAGTGTCCCTTTTCCTACCCAATCATCACCAATGGCTACTTATCACAGTGTCCCACCACCTTATTCTCAGTCCATGCTTTCTTTCAACAACATCACACCACCTTCTCAATCACCTATGTCTAACATGAATTCTTCTACCGAAATGACAATTAACAATCTTTCTCAAAACGTGACTTCCTTACAACAACAAATTGCTTCCATGAGTCAATCCAAGTTTAGTGTACCCACCTTTGATGTTGAGAGCCCACTTTCTCTTGATATTGTTAAAGTTGTGCCACCTAAACATGTTGAGATCCCTCAATCAAAACTCTATAATGGAAAAGGTGATCCTCTTATGCATGTCAAAACATTTCAAACCTTGTGCATTGAATTTTCTTATGCTCAACGTTTGCTTGCAAAACTATTTACAAGAACACTAAGAGATAAGGCTTTACAATGGTATTTCTCTCTGCCTTCTTATTCTATCACTTCCTTTCAACAACTAGCAAATTCTTTCATCCAACAATTTCAAAACAACAGTGGTCCTAAAATCACTTTGACTGATTTAATGCATTGTAAACAAGGTGTTAAAGAAAAAGTGAGTGATTTCATTGGTATAAGCATTTGTGTGCTCAAATTTCTTTTCATGTGTCTAATAATGATATTTAAAGAATTTTCATTTTTAATTTACAAAGAGATATTAGGGAAAAGCTTGTTTTGTCTGAGTTTACTTCCTTTCCTCACTTGTGCACAACACTCCATAATTATCAACTGGTTGTGATTCAAATGGAGCAATCCACTCCCATGGCTCCGAGTGATAAGGGGGTGAGTGTTCAACAACCGTTTGTGAAGTTCAAACCAACAAAAATATTCATTAAGTTCAATGATACAATCAACAACAACCATGTGAATGCTACAACAGGTGTGCCTCCTATTTCTAAATTTTTCCAAAGAGAAAGACAATTTACTCCTTTGAATGAATCTTTGCATAGTATTATATCTCAGTTATTGCATAGAAATGTTATCAAACTTCCTCCTATAAAACAAGTTGATCCTTCCAAACTTGCATCTCCTTATTTTGATAAAAATTCCTTTTGCCATTTTCATCGTCAACCTAGTCATGATACTGAGAAATGTTTTCCATTGAAAAATAAGGTTCAAGATTTGATTGATAATAATACTATATCTATGGCAGGTGTGAATGATAAAGGGAACAAATCAGTTGCTCCTCCTAATCAAAATCTTAGGATTTTCACTGATCCCTTTCCATCTCATACCTCTAACGTTATTGAGATTGTGCCTAATTCTCTCTCTTCTGAAACATTCATCTGTATGGCTCCAAACTTGGTTAATATGGTAGAAACACAAGATTCACCTAGGGATCCTTGCATTACATTTGATCCTAGTGAGACCATTAGAGCAACTGTTGGCCCTTTATACATAGTTGCAAAGGTTAAGGATATCTCTTGCCGTGGTACCCTGATTGATCCCTCTTGCATGGTTAATATCATAATTGAAAAGTATCTTTTCACTTTACAACTACATAAACCACTATATGATGCTTCTAATGTAGTTGTGAAGTTATTTGATGGTTTCTCTTGTCCTACCATTGGTTCTATCACTCTTCCTGTTGAGTTTCATGCTAAATCCATGGATGTTGACTTTCTTATCATACTTTCTTTTGATAATTTTCGTGTGGAGTTGGGATATCCTTGGCTATCTTTCATGAAGGATATTGCTTCTCCAATCCACAAGTTTCTTAAATTTCCTCACAATGAAGAAATCATAACCATGAACCATAGCTTATATTGTCCATCTGGAAGAAACCCTGGTGTTCCTATTGATCTCTTTTGGCCTAAACAATTTCAATCCCTTCCATCAAGGAGCGATTCTCTTTTTCAATCTTATCACAAATGGAAGAATGATATGATCTTATCCTTAAGTCAACCTAGATCACCAATACTTGACATTCCTATTATTCTTCAAGATGAGGTTCTTCCCCTCTCAGATAGAACTAATCTTCCTGCTAAGTAAAATTGTCCACCTACTCCTATGGATGTGACTTTACCTTCTCTTAAGGAGAACAAAAATATTCCTCCTAAAGTTAGACCTATACCTCCTCCTCATGTTGGACCTGGTCTCCTTCCTACACCTAATATTCCTCCTTTCTATGGCATAGTTCCACCTTCTTCCTCTTATTGAGAGAAGAGGCCCTCATCTCCTATTGTTCAACGAAAAAGACCTCAACCTAAACCTTCCACTATTAAAGGGAAAACCATTCCTCCTTCATCAAAAGTTCCTCCTCCTTCTCAGCCTTCCACTAAGACTCGACATAATCATTGTGCGAGAGAACATCGACGAAGACACCGTGTTCGAGCTTGTGAAGCTATCCCTCAAAATACTCAATCTCCTTAGACTCCAAGAGTTGACATGATTTCCTTTTCTCCTAAGAAAGATGTTCAACCAACATCCCCAAATCATAAGTTGCATAAAACATGTGATGGTTTTACTCCTATTCATGTTCTTTCTCCTCTTGCTTTAATCTTTGATGAAGAAATGGGTGAAAACGTTATTCATAATGGTAATACAACTCCTAATGCTTCGGACAGTGATTATGAGTATGTTGATGTGGACAAACATTTATCGGATGAGTTTTCACAAACTTTAATCCTGGCTCCTAGAATCGAACAAAGTGACTTACAACATGAGTATAGTCCTTGTTTGGATCTTATGATAGCAACACTACCTCATGTTTTGTGTTCATTGTCCTTGGATTTATACCTCGATTGGGGGCTAAATCTCTGCAATAACGTGCTCCCTCTCTTCTCTTTCTCTTGGGTGTATCCTACCTTAAAGAAATCACTCCCGATAAGGTGCATGCAATCTTTTTAATGTGGGGGCATACACTCCACTCATACTTTCCTTCTTGTGATACTTAGAATTACTTAGTAAACTTTTCTTTGCTTTGTAATCTTTTGTATCCTTGCTTTCATGACTCATAATGAATGGAAATTTTCTACTTGTAGTCATGGTTCTCCCCTTCTCGATCTTCCCTTTTACTTTATCAATCAAGGTCCCAAGATCCTTAGTCCACTTGGGGCTTGGCGTATCTTGCCTCCTTGACATGGTGAAAGTCTTTCAATCTTGTTTCCTTGTACTTTACCACTAGTATTGGCATACGCTTATACTCCCGCTAAAGTGGGGGCTAAATGTAGTGTCATAAAATTGTGACCTTAGGAATTTATGACTGCATTATGGTCCTCACGAATGTGAACTCGAATCCTCTAGCCTGATCGGAGATCAGAGAGTGCTCGACTTGCAAAATAGCTTCTTCCTTGGCCTCCGCATCACTTTGTCCGAACTCTACCCTAAAGAAAGGGGTAGGATAGGGGTGTGTCCCCCCTGTCCCCCCTTGGATAGTGGCATGGCACCCTTGTCCTCCCAGGATAGGAGTGTGGTACCCCCCTACCCTATTTTGGGGTAGGACCTTCCTAGAGCATGCATTGTAGGTTGTTCAGTGAGTGGGAAATCTCCCCAATGTTGGCCCATGACGAAATTCAAATCCTTGAAACATGTATTTAAGGGGGCATTCACTCTCTTATTTGGAGAATTTGCATGAGTTCAATATGTGGAATTTTGATAAGGTCATAAGTGATCAAGAGCATTCAGGCATTCTTTTCCAGCATTGAGCATTCTCAAGTCTCTCTTCAAGGCTAGGTGTTGCATTCAAGTCAAGGATTCAACCATTGAAGAGGAGATTGATTTCAACATACAATTCCATACAAGAATTTTGATCAACATTGCTACTACAACCTCCCTTGAGGTGATTTACAATTCAGTCTTTCATTTACATCTACTTGCAAGCACTTTCTTTCATTAATTGGTTAATTCCAAAATTGGGGTTTGCCTGGCAAACCCCCAATCCCAACACATTTCCCTCTCTTTTCTATGTGTACGTTGTAGGTGCACAACTGTGCTTTCAGATTCTGGCTTTATTTATAGAGGCAGAAAAACCCTTTTCATTTCAGGGATTTTTCAGAGGACCGTGTACATTCCCGCCATGATCCAGACAACTTTTCATTAAATTTGTAGGGCAACTTTGTGTCAACATTTTACTGCCAAATCCAGGTGCATAGCTTCATCCCATATTCAGATCTCAAGTAATAATCGATTCTTTGTCACTTTTGCACTATATAATTCAATAAATTCCTTTCCAAATCAAACAAAGGAAGAAGGGGTCATCCTAACATTCTTAATTCATTCAGAATTCAATCTATTATCTTTGTGTGGAGATTATATCTAGTGAATTATCCCTTATCTTCCTAATTTAATGGTGAAAAGTGCTTGAAGGATAATCAATAGTGAAACTCTCATTTCTCTTTGATAGAAAGGGTTAGTTTTCCTTTTGATCTATCACTCATCATTTCCCACCATTACAAACACATAGAAGATGGAAAAATGTTGTGGTATATATGGGCTTTGCTAAGTTTAACCCAATATTGATGTTCCCACCTTCGCTACAACAATTTTGGATTAAAGAGAGCTTGTCATTGATAGGGAAGAGGCTAAAAACCTTAAAGAAAATTCTTGAAATGATCAATGATACATCTAATGTGAAATAACTTGCCTTGAATCCTCACACAATGCTTGATGCTGATAGATACTAGTGTTAATGCATTGCTTCATCATTGATGAACATGTATAGCTTGATCATGATTATGAACTTGAATAATTGAATACTTGTTTTTATGAGGGGAATCGAGAGATACTAAATATGCTATTGGGATGGGGATTAGTTGTGATTGGCACATAAATATTTGGTTGGGTTAAAGTAAGTATGAACATCGTTTTGAAAATGATTCAATATAGTGACTGCAAGACAATGTGAATTCTACTTTTAGTTCGAACTAAGCTTAATTTACACATGTCCCAAGTTTGATGATGAATTTGATGAAATGTATCATTTTCTTATGCGAGTGATATTGGTAATTTGATATATACAATGGTTTACATTAGACTATATATCACTCAAACAATGAGAGTTTTGAGTTGTGGGGGTGAGAAAAAGCGAGATCGGGTGATTAGGTCCTAATCCCACTTTTTCCAACAAATTGGGAATACGAAAGAGCCTAGGGAGATAGATCACTTTGGCTACTTATTGTGATAAAGAGAGAGCCAAGTATTACCTCTTAGGTTTTATATTCCTCTTATTGAAAATGATGAGAAAACTAGGGTTTGATTGATCGACTGGACTAGGAGATGAAGAATGAAGCATAAATGAACTTGAAATTGTACAAACTTGCAGATCTGAAATTGAGATACTGAAAGCATGAAAGGGGGTTTTTTATGGATGTGTACTTGATGCTACAAATTGATCCAAACTGACCAGGACCAAGGTGCCATGCCACTATCCCTAAGAATCTGACAGAGAGCTGCAACTGAAAGGCTAAAATCTGAAAGTCCTGAGGCTACAACCTTTAAACATTCACCTAAAAGTGAAGGGACCATGGTACCACGCCACTTTCCTAGGTAGGAACAGGGTGGCACGCCCTTATCCTTGAAAATTTTCTACATTTTTGAGACTTTTGGGTGGTGTTGATGCTTTTTCCTGATCCAAAAATACCTCCGAGTACCTATTCCTACACCTACTATTGAAAAGGGAAGGCTTGGGTGGCTATATAGGGTTTTTCCTTAGTCAAACCCTTGTGCTAGCAATTTCCACCTCCATAAATAGCTGATAATGTACTAAAAATGTGTGTGCTAGAATCTTGTGTGTATGCAAGATCCTAAAATGAAAGAAACTAGAGCTACCCTATGCATGAGAGTAAACCCTAAATATAAATATGAATGTAAATGGCAATGCTTCAAACCAAATATGCTAAATAATCTAAAGCATGAATGTAAATATGCAAATTGATGTAAAGAAGCTCATACAAAGACATGAAAATAACATGAAATCATACCAATCCCCAAAGGGAGAGATATTGCCACTAGATCTACTATTACTCTTCAATGTCTACAAGGCTCCTAATTGATGATGAATGCTTGATGAAATGTTGTTGAATGTTGTTGAAGATTTCACATAGGATTCTCTTTGACTACATAGAAGGATCCTTATGCTTGCTCCAATAGTTTTTTCCTTGATTCGATCCGATAGATAGATAGTTCTTAGTTGCCTTGAAATGAAGAGAAAAAGCTCTTATGTATGAAACCCTAGATCTTAATTTTGACTTAATTCTTCCTTTAGGCCAACCTAGGAATTGAATTTCCTGCCAATATTTTGGGGTTAAGCATTATAATATCATAGAATTGTGCTCCCAAAATTTTAGGAAAAAAGACGAGGACCATGTGCACTCCCACCATGGTTCAACCAACTTTTCACCAAATTTTCAGGGTCGGTAGATATGATGATATTCGAGTGAATCCCAAAGTTACAGCTGATTTTGAGGTGTTTTGATATGCGAAATTGGGCCTTAAATGTCAAAATAGGACATAATTAGGGTTTATGATTAAATGATTTATTGGAGGAATAAAATAAAAAAGGGGCACTCTTAGGGTAAAGGGCCCAATTTTATAGGGTATGAAGTGATGAAATAGGACTTTAGATTATATTAAATTAATTAATTAAATTCTTAAAGGGAAATTAGAAATGCAAGATGCAAGACACACTAAGGAGGGTGCTAACCTAAATGTGAAATTGTACCACCCTAGAAAGGGTGTACAATTTACGACACTACATTTAGCCCCCACTTTAGCGGTCATATGACACTATGTGCATATGCAAGCTAAAGTACAAAAAAGTAAACATCATTTGAAAAAGGATACATCCATAAGTTGTTGGATGAAGCCCCCATCGGTATCTGCAGTACACAGTTAGAGTCCACACCCTACAAAAACACATGTTAGATAAAATCACAAAATCACCTAAATCCTTATTAAGGAAGGTGATGAAAATTCAAGGGTAGCTATATACCCCCCTGTTTTGGGTTGCTAATTTTAGTGAGTTGAAATAGGGTATCATGTTTACCACATCTAATTGTAAAAGAAAATTGATGATAAATGCTCATAAGAAGGCTTGATACAAGATCAAAAACTAATGGAGAATCATTTGGTAAGAAAGAGAACTAAGCTTCATTTCCAACACAACAAAGAGTGTGAGTATTTGAGAGCTCTCTAACACAAGATGAAACATTTAAATGGAAAAAATGCAAAGAGAAGGAAGAAGAGACAGAAAGCATGAATACACACTCTGGTGATCCATGAGAAGAGAAAAGGAACCATGGACATCTCGCCCCTAAAACTAGGTGATCCATGGAGAGAAGGACATAGAAAACTATCCCCCAAAGTCTTTCTGGGTGATCCATGTAAGGGAGGAGAGTGAGAAGACCCTTACTTCCACTCAACCTCGTGCATCTGTGTGCAAGTAGAGCAAGGATACCTACCTTCGACACCAAGAAGATATCCATCATGCAACAATGTCATAAATCCATGCAAGAGAGGGAATACTCTTCAAGCAAGGATAAGATAGTTCAAAAGAGATATCTTTCTATATAAGTGTAAAGGAGATCCTTGGAGGAGAAGAGATATTTTTTCCAAAAAGACATCTACCTTCAAGAGAAGTTGTCTTAGACATATATAACATATTCTATAACGAATGAATGCAAGACTTTTGAAAAGAGTAGAGGATTGAGATGACATCAAAGAGAGATTATTTATAACAACACTCTTCTAAAAGAAGGCAAGATATCCTCATCAGGGATATGCACGTGCCCAAAATAGAAGGGTTTACTATAAAAGATACTACTCAATGAAGAAAAGAAATTGATGAATGATCAAAGACTTCCAACACCAAGAAGGAGGTCCCAATTAAGGATATGTACTTAAGATCGCCATTAGGGATGCTTGTTCCAATATGAGAGAAGGAATTTAAAGATGAATACACCTCTACAATCAATAAGAGATACTTATAGAAGACACTACTTTACAAAGGGGAAATTTTAATCTTAAGAAGGAGAGATGTTTGAAATCACTCTTGGCCCCCATATATATAGGGTGAAGAAACAAAATAGAAATAGGCTATTATGTTGCTTCCAAAACTATGATTGCACATGAAATTGTACCATCATGAATGACAATGAGCCCCCAATAAATGAGCTACCAATGTCACATAATGATGAGCAACATAATAGCCATTAATGTTATTTAAAGACATGATAGATTGAATGAGGTATTTGAATATGACATGTTAAATTATCTACTATAAGTGAGATTAGAAAAATGTATAAGATGATGAATGTTAAAAAGTCTTTAGAAAGAGAGAAGTTTATAGGAGAAGAATAGGCCACTAAGTCATACATCTCTTGCATACAAGAGATCTTAAGAGGGATAATTATAATTCATTAGAGCCTTATTCCTAGAAGAAGGGATTTTAGAATGAGTAGAAGATAAAATGTCATAAGTGGAATTAGAAATCTCTTGAGGAGATTCATAAAGATATTTTTTCATCACCAAAATTTCCTTATGAGGGGGATGAGTGTTGAAAGAAGTAGAAGATGATTTAATTGAGGTGAGGTTATCATCACTACAAAATATAACATTCACATTGAGAGATGGTCTTTTAGATGTTGTGGTGGGCTTAGAAGGATTATATCCAAGTCTAGATGAAGCTTCATGTGTATCATGTTCTAGAGGAACTTTAATTCCTTACTCATTTGCACCACAACCATTGTCATCATAGCCACTCTTAGCTAAAATTTGAAAACCAGGACCATAAAGAGATGCCAAATTGGAAAGGAATGGTGATGCCTCATAGGTCTTAGTGCTATTTGAATTAGAGGAAGGATTTAAAGAATTATTTCAATTAGAAGCAACCACAAAGTGGTTACTTAGTTTCTTAGACAAGGTGGGTTTCTCTTTAGGTTCCTCTTTATATTTGTCCTTCTCAGTCTTATATTCTTTACAAGATACTCTATACTCTCCTATAAATGTAGGGGTAAAGGGCAAGTGCAAGGTAATGAGTCACAAATTCGCGGAAGTCCGTGCATTGGAAAACGCGCTCTTATAAACGGGGGCCCATTTTCAAAAAATGGGGGCCCGTTTGTGCTTCGGGCTCCCGAGCCGAAAGGTAACAGGGGGTCCGAAGAAAAAAAAATGGGCCCCCGTTTTGTTCTAAAACGAGGGCCCGCTTTTAAACAAAACGGGGGCCCGTTTTTTAGAAACAGTGGCCCGTTTTTAAAAACGGGGGCCTGTTTTTAGAAACGGGCCCCCGTTTTGTTTAAAAGCGGGCCCCCGTTTCTAAATGGCATTTTTCTCTTTTTTTCGACAAGCCGCCCTTGTTTGAAAACAGGGGCCCATTTTGTGGAAGTTGATTCCACAACCCGCTAATTGGCTCGGGATTAGGCCTGGGATAAGCCTGGGATGGCCACACCTGAGACATGGACCTGCAAATTCAAATCTCCATGAATGAAAGCACAAATATGAACTTTAGAAATAGTTTACGCGCCTCTAATCAGAGAATTTTTATACGAAATTAAAACCCATTTCAGATTATACTGTCTAGATTCTAAATATGTAAATTTATTTAAAAATTGATTATTTTAACTATTTTTCATTTAATTTATATTAAATTGGGTCCATAAATTTGAAATATTAACTAATTTTGTTAATTTAATAACTTTTTTATTTTAAAGAATTTTGGAAAAAAAATTATATGTCATCAATCTACACAAAATTCTTTTGTATTTGAAAAAAAAAAAATCAAAAAATGTTAAGTTTACATCAAATTATGTGGGTCGTACACGTCAAATTTTTAAAACGATATTTACAGCCATTAAAAAATTAATTAAAAAAAAAATATTAGAAAAAAAAATACAGAAAAATATGCTCATCAATCTTCAGTGTGTTACAAACCATTTCCCAAAATGGTTTGAGAAAATAATTTTAATTTTGTCAAAAAGTGTGGGTCGTACACATGCTTGGTATGGTCCTGAAACGGGCATTTTTAAAACATAGTTTTCAGAACTCCATTTAAAAAGTTATTTTTTATTATGTGGGTATTAAAATAAATTATATATTTGGAAAGTACACTCAGAGGGCTATCTTTTATATTACTGACTTTTTCCAAGATTCAATCTCTAAGTGTTTCAAAATTTAAGCTCAAATGAGACAAAATCTGAAAATCAGGGAAAACACTTCCACTTTTTGGCCAAAAAGTGGACTCATCTTCTTGCACTGACCCTAAAGTCTAGAGATCCCCAATCATCATCTCGAAGCACTCCTTTGGGAGAAAAAATATCCTTGGGAGGAGATTCCATTTGAGTAGAAGAATCAGGAGCACTAGAAGGAACAACATCATTAAAGGACATAGATGTATTTGAAGAAGTACAAGGATTGGAAGAAGAATGTGAAGTAGTTGAACAAGAAGATTCAGATTTTAATGGTTCTTGAGGTTTGGTATCAGCTAATAAGGTGTATGTCATATTTTTCTAAATGAACCTGACTTGCCTATGAAAAGTTGAGGGGACAACTTGAATATTATTAATCCAAGGTCTCCCTAATAGAAGGTTATATGTCAAATTACTAGGAATAACATGAATAGATGTAGGTAAGACAACAAGATCTACCCTAATTGGCAAGGTCATGACACCTAGACATTGTTTAGCAACATTATCAAAGCCTTGAATAGTAAGAGAAGTAGGTTCGATGAGAGAATGATCCACATTAACCTTATCCAATAAGTCTACACTACAAACATTAAGGCTAGTTCCATTGTCCACAAGGGTTTGTATTATAGCACTATCAAATTGATAATAACCACAATCATAAGAGGATCATATTGATATTGGATTCCATGAGAAGGTAAGTCATTTTGTGTGAATACAAATTGAGCTTTGGGTGTGTTTGTAGGATCAATCAAAGAAGCCATGTGTAAAGCGGAAAATCGAACCCTAGGTGTTCCCCCACTCCAAGGAGAGAGAAAGGAGGTCACTAGGATTGACGGTTTTTACTTAGGAGAGACTTTAGATTCAAAAGAGGGGTTGAAACTCACAAGATCCAATCCCACACAATGCAAGATTGAATTATAAATGAGTTTCAAGGGTTGAGACAGCAAGGATACCCTCTTTTGTAAAGAATGTAGATAGAAGGATTGAACTAGGAGTGTATGTAAAACTAAGAAAGATTCGCTTGTAGACAGAGATAGGGACACGGGATGAAGCTGCGGACCTGAAATTAGTAGTAACATGTTGAGACGATGCTGTCCTGCAAGTTTTAGCGAAAGTTGATGGGATGATGGTGCCCAGAGTGCACATGGTCCTCCGAAAAATCCGCGAAACAAAGGGGGATCTGTTCGTCTCTGCACAAGGATTCCAGATCTTCAATTATAGCTGCGTACCTGCAACCTACACACAGAAAAAAGAGGACGATTGGGGGGTTAGGGATTAGGGGTTTGCCTTCAAGTCAAACCCCGGTTTTGGAATTAACCAAGAAATGAGAATGCTGTAAATGTAAGTGTTTGTAATGTAATCAAGTATTGATACCTTGTTGTAAGAATGTTTGTATTCTTACATGCGAAGGTGTAATGATGTTGTATGTTGTATGTTGTAGGTGATCTCCTCTTCAATGGTTGAATCCTTGTCTTGAATGCAACACCTAGCCTTGAATGGAGACCTAGAATGCTCAATTGCTTGAAGGAATGCTTGAATGCTTGAATGTTTGTCTATCGCTTCTGCCTCTTGCACACATATGTTTCTCACCCTCCTTCTCCAAATGGGAGGGGAAATGTAGTTTATATACTTGTCAATTAGGGTTAGGAGACTGATTTTTCCGACCTTAGGCCGACCTAGGAACATTATTTTCCAAATTACAAACTTGAAGACTCGATGCCCAACAAGAGACCGGGCCCAAAATAGGGGCAGGGACCAGGGTGCTGGGCACAATAGTCCTAAGGGACCAGGGTACTGGGTGCCATGGTCCTGAGGGACCAGGGCACTAGGCACCATGGTCCTGAAGGACTAGGCCACCCAGTGCCATGGTCCCACCTCCCGGGACAACAAGGTGCAAGGAGGATCAGGCCAAGGTGCAGAAAGATGCAGTTTTTGATGTCGTAAATAGGTTTCGGGGTCTCCATTCAGGTTCAACATTGCACCGCCATCATGAAAACCCAAATGCAGTTGAAATTGCAAGTGTTGCAATTTTACGACACTACATTTAGCCCCCACTTTAGTAGGAGTATAAGCGTACGCCCATACTTCCGGTAAAGTACAAGGAAACAACATTGAAAGACTTTCACCACGTCAAGGAGGCAAGATACACCAAGCCCGTAGTGGACTAAGGATCTTACGACTTCGATTGACAAAGTAAAAGGGAAGATCACGAGGGAGAACCATGACTATTAGTAGTAAGGTTCCCTCACTATGAGTCATGTAAGAGAAATACCAAAAGTTTTCAAGGCAAAGCTAAGTTCGCCAAGAAATTTTCAAGAATCTTGAAGAGATATGAACGGAGTGTATGCCCCCTACGTTAAAGCAATCGCACATGCCTCATTGGGGGTGATTGCTTTAAGGTAGTGATACACATAAGAAATGAGAAGGGAAATGAGCATGTTATCACAAAGATTTAGCCCCCAAGTGTGAGATAAACCCAAGGATAATAGACACAAAACACAAATCACGAGGTAACTTCACTTTCCTTGGGGTCAGTATGCTGTATGATAATTCATGTATATCATATGTATGTATGCATAATTGTTCTTCATTCCCCAATCAAGGAAGGTCACCTAGAAGAAGGGAACACATGTGTCTTTTGAGTCAACATGAGAGAGACCAAAAGAGATCTCAATGCTTTGCATCATCCTCAAGTAGACAACACTAAGGACAACAAATAGAAGAATGGGAATAACACATAGAAGAAGTAACAAAAGAGATCAAGAGAGGAGGAGAGAGTCTACTATGCTAATGAACTAGTCTAGCATGTCATCCACCCCTCGATCTTGCTGATCAATATTTTAGGAAGGTAGGAAACATGCTAGAGGAGGAACATCCAACACAGCAGATGGAGCTATCACAAGATCCAAACAAGGGCTATGTTCATGTTCCAGGCCACGTTGTTCTTGTCTAGGAGCTAGGATAAGTGCTTTAGAAAATTTGTTAGATAAATGGTTATCAATATCAACATATTCATATTCACTATCAGAAGCAAGAGGAGTAACATTTTCATCATGAATAACATTTTCATCTATATCATCATCAAGATTTATAAAAATAGGATCTTTAACTCGCACAGGATCATAACCATCATGCATCTTATGTTTAGGAGATTTTGACTCAATTTTTGGCTGAGGAGAAAATGGAATAATACTAGCTGAAGATGTCTTTGGGGATTGCAAAGTTTGAGAAGTAGCTGCACGAGCTCTAAGATGATGCTTTCATCGACGTTCACACGCAGAATGATTTCGTCTAGTCTTAGTAGGAAGTTGAGAAGATTGAGGAGGAGGAATGTTCTCATCCTTATTACTTGGGTGTTTAGCTTGTGGTCTCTTAGGTTGGACAATAGGAAAAGAGGAAGGTCTCTTCTCTCTATAAGAGGAAGGAGGAGGAACTGCTCCATATAAAGGAGGAATATCTGGTTTAGGAAGGAGACCAAGTCCATCATGACGAGGAGGTATAGGTCTACCTTTAGAAAGTTTATTAAACATAGACATAGTCACATCCATAGGGATGGGTTGGGAATCTTCTTGAGGAAAGACATTAGTTTTATCTTTCAAAGGAAAAAATTCCTTCTCAAGAATGATAGGAATATCAAGTTTGGGTGTTCTAGGTTCACTTAGAGATAGGATCATATCTTTTTTCCACTTTTGATAAGATTTGAAAAGATGATCACTTCGCGGTGGAAGAGATTGAAATTGTTTAGGCCAAAAATAATCAATAGGAATGCTAGAAGTTCTTTCAGCTGGTTTAAAGAGACTATGATTGACAGTAACAACTTCACCATTATGGGGAAATTTCAAACACTTGTGAATAGGAGAAGCAATAGCTTTCATGGAAGATAGCCAAGGATAGCCTAGCTTCACACGAAATTGTTCGGATGATGGAATAATAGCAAAGCTCACATCAAGGGATTTGTTATGGACCTCAATAGGTAATATAATAGAACCAATTGTAGGAGAAGAAAATGCATCAAATAGTTTCACAACCACATTTGTTTTGTCATAGATCACTTGATTCAATTGCAAAGTAAAAAGAAATTCTTCAGTAATGACATTAACCATGCAAGAAGGATCAATAAGAACTCCACGGCAAGGTGTATTTTTAACTTTTGCAACTATATATAAAGGACCATCAGGTGCACTGATAGTTTCATTGGAATCAAATGTGATGGAAGGCTCTTTAGGGATTTTCTGCTCCTCTACAAAGTTAACCACATTCGGAGTCATAGACACAAGACCATCAGGTGAGAAAGAGGAATCGTTAGTCTCAATCACATTAGAGGTATGAGAAGGTAATGGATCAGTAAAAATCTTAAGATTTTGGTTAGGAAGAGCTACAGATGTGTTGCCTTTATCATTCACACCTGAAATAGAGATAGTATTATTATCAATCAAATCTTGAATTTTACCCTTTAAAGCAAAACATTTTTCAGTATCATGCCCAAGTTGATGATGAAATTGACAA
Source organism: Cryptomeria japonica (assembly GCF_030272615.1). NCBI lineage: Eukaryota > Viridiplantae > Streptophyta > Pinopsida > Cupressales > Cupressaceae > Cryptomeria > Cryptomeria japonica. The sequence goes on along the minus strand of NC_081406.1, from coordinate 98,859,349 downwards.
AAAGATTTGTTATCAAAATAGGGTGAATTCATCTTTGCAGGATCTATTTTCTTTATAGGAGGGAGAGTAAGCACATTTCGTTCCAATAACTTATTCATAATACTATGCAATGATTCATTCAAAGGAGTAAACTCTCTTTCTTTCTTGAAAAACTTAGAAATAGGAGGCACACCTGATGCTGCATTCACATTGTTGTTGGTGATGTTTTCATTGAGCTTAATGAACCCTCTGTTCAGTTTAAACTTCCCAAATGGTTGTTGACTACTATCACCCTTATCACTCGGAGCCATAAGATTTGCTTGTTCCATTTGACTCACAGTCAGTTGATAATTCTGAAGAGTTGCACACAACTGTTGGAAAGAAGTAAACTCAGAAAATAGAAGTTTTTCTCTAATATCTTTTTGTAAATTAGAAATAAAGATTCTTTGAATATCATTGTCAGGTACTGGAAAAGAAATTTGAGCACACAAATGCTTATATCTACCAATGAAATCAGTCACTTTTTCTTTAACACCTTGTTTACAATGCATTAAATCAATCAAAGTAACTTTAGGACCTATATTGTTTTGAAACTATTGAATAAAAGCATTTGCAAGTTGTTGGAAAGAAGTAATTGAATAGGAAGGCAACGAGCAATACCATTGTAGAGCCTTATCTCTTAATGTTCTAGTAAATAGTTTTGCAAGCAACCTTTGGTCATGAGCAAAATCGGTACATATTGTTTGAAAGGTCTTAACATGTGTTAGGGGATCACCTTTACCATTATAAAGCTCCAATTGCGGGATTTCAACATGCTTAGGGGGGATAGCTCGAACAATGTCAAGAGAAAGTGGGCTCACAACATCAAATGTGGGCACACTAAACTTAGATTGATTCATAGAGGCAATTTGTTGCTGTAAAGAAGAGATAGTTTGTGCAAGATTGTTAATGGTCGCTTCAGTCGAAGAGTTCATATTAGACATGTTAGATTGTGATGGAGGTATTATGTTATTGAAAGAAGGTATTGATTGAGAGTAAGGTGGTGGGACACTATGATGGTTAGTCATAGGAGATGATTAGAAAGAAGGAACACTACAAGGAGGAATGGAATGGTTAAATGAATTGCCCCCTTGTGTCATGTTCATTTGTGTAGATGTAATAGGGACACTCATTGAAGGAATGAATGAAGAAGTTGGATTGAATGAAGAAAGAGGGTTGATTGAAGAAGAAGGATTGCCCCCATGACTGGTGATCATAGGTGAAATGTTTTGTATTGAAGTAGTCATTATGTTTGATGTAAAAGTAGGTATACTAGCAATAGAAGTTGTCAAAGGAATAGAATGATTGACTTGAGTAGGAGGTTGTGTATAACCTAAAGTTTCAGCACAACTCTTCATAGGCATCACATTTGAATCCATGATGTGTGCAATACTATGCAAAATATCAATTCCATTCTTATCACTTTGAACCATACGTTTTAGACCCTCAATTAATGGAAGAGCTTCACTATCAGGGTATTCTTGAGACATCCATTGCTGAAAATCATCAAATTGGTTATCCAATTTCGAAAGTTGTTATATAGAAACCTCATGGAGAGCTTCTTCATCATTAAGAGGATTAGAGGAATTACCCATGTCCTTGTTAAAAAGGCCATTCAAATTAGGTTCCATCTCCTTGGTAATTAAACCTTGGAAAGACTTAATTCTAAGGCTTCGTCTAACGGGAATAGTGTAAGTAGGGCTTATTGTTGTAAAACTCATGCACTAGAGAGAGAGAGAAGATTTTGAATTTTGAAAATAAAGTTGGCAAAATTGAACAATGAGATAATGATTATCCAATTTGAACTTTGTGAAAGAAGAGGGAAACACAACTTCCAAGAAAGGTAGGCACAATTGAAAATTAGGGCCAAGGGGGTAGCACTTAATTTTAATTGTTATCTTGAAAATTGAAATCTTGAATTTTGAATTTATTTTCGAATTTAGAGGTAGCAAATTTCAATAAAATCAGCCAATCTCCTAGATTTAAGCTGTTAAATGCAATCATGACAATCTCCCGAAATTTCGGAAAAAATGTCAGGGACCGTGGTGAACGGAGTGCACACGGTCCTCGCAACTTTTTTCAAAATTTTCAAGGATGAAAGTTATGATGATTTTAAAGCTAATCTGAAAAAATTGAGTGATTTTACAATCTGTAGATAGGCCAAATTAAAGTTACAATCTCAAAATTGAACCCTACCAAGATTGTTGAAAAATGCAAAATTTGAATTTTGAAAAAGAGAGGGAAACTGAAATTTTGAATTTTATGATTTTAAAGGGAATACTAAAAGCAATGCAAGCTTTGAAATTTAAAAGTTGACTCAATTTCATGCAAAATTCAATTTTGAAAGTGGAAATCAAAGTTGTTGCAATTAAACACTTAATTTTAAAAGTCACAAATTGCAAAAATTTGAATAAAGCACTGAAACTTCGAATGAATGCCAACACACTTTTCAGATTTAGGACAGTAAGAAACACAATTTTAACACAAAATTTCAATTTCAACAATTTTTGAATGATTAAAAGCCTTAATCCAAGCAATCACTAGACCAACTTTGACTTTAATTTTGAAAGTGTTAGAATTGGTGAAATCAGCCAAGATTCTGGATTCTAGCAGAAAAATACAGTAAGATCTAGCTCCCGAAATTTCAGAAAATATGTCGGGGACAATGGCGCTTGGGGTGCACACGGTCCTCACAACTTTTTTCAAAATTTTTAGGGATGAGAGATATTATGATTTTGTTGCAGAATCCAAAGTTACAGCCGATTTGGAGGTGTTTTGATTAGTGAAATCATTGATCAAAGGTTGAATCAAGAGGGTTTTAAAAATTAGGGTTTTGACACTTAACCACTTAATTTTCAGAATTAAAGCACAAATATGAATTGACAATTTGCAATAGAAGGGTAGATCTGAAACAAGCATTAACAATTAAACATTTCACAAGCTCAATTACTAAAAAGAAAATTTAAGGTTTTTATGCAATTAACCTCTAAAATTTGCAAAAGATCAAACATGGAAATGTAATTAAGGAAGCAAATTTTTCAGATCTAACCATGAAAAATCAGAATTAGGATGTTTCACGTCGGGTTCACCAAAATGTAAAGCGGAAAATCGAACCCTAGGTGTTCCCCCACTCCAAGGAGAGAGAAAGGAGGTCACTAGGATTGATGGTTTTCACTTAGGAGAGACTTTGGATTCAAAAGAGGGGTTGAAACTCACAAGATCCAATCCCACACAATGCAAGATTGAATTCTAAATGAGTTTCAAGGGTTGAGACAGCAAGGATACCCTCTTTTGTAAAGAATGTAGATAGAAGGATTGAACTAGGAGTGTATGTAAAAGTAAGAAAGATTCGCTTGTAGATGGAGATAGGGACACAGGATGAAGCTGTGGACCTAAAATTAGTAGTAAAATGTCGAGACGATGCTGTCCTGCAAATTTGAGTGAAAGTTGATAGGACGATGGCGCTCGGAGTGCACATGGTCCTTCGAAAAATCCGCGAAACAAAGGGGGATCTGTTTGTCTCTACACAAGGATTCCAGATCTTCAATTACAGCCGTGTACTTGCAACCTACACACAGAAAAGAGAGGACGTTTGGGGGGTTAGGGATTAGGGGTTTGCTTTCAGGTCAAACCCTGGTTTTGGAATTAACCAAGAAATGAGAATGTTGTAAATGTAAGTGTTTGTAATGTAATCAAGTATTGATACCTTGTTGTAAGAATGTTTGTATTCTTACATGCGAAGGTGTAATGATGTTGTATGTTGTATGTTGTAGGTGATCTCCTCTTCAATGGTTGAATCCTTGTCTTGAATGCAACACCTAGCCTTGAATGGAGACCTAGAATGCTCAATTGCTTGAAGGAATGCTTGAATGCTTGAATGTTTGTCTATTGCTTCTGCCTCTTGCACACATATGTTTCTCACCCTCCTTCTCCAAATGGGAGGGGAAATGTAGTTTATATACTTGTCAATTAGGGTTAGGAGACTGATTTTTCTGACCTTAGACCGACCTAGGAACATTATTTTTCAAATTGCAAACTTGAAGACCTGATGCCCAACAAGAGACCGGGCCCAAAATAGGGCCAGGGACCAGGGCACTGGGCGCCATGGTCCCACCTCCCGGGACAGCAAGGTGCAAGGAGGATCAGGCCAAGTTGCAAAAAGATGCAGTTTTTGATGTCGTAAACAGGTTTCGGGGTCTCCATTCAGGTTCAACGTTGCACCGCCATCATGAAGACCCAAATGCAATCGAAATTGAAAGTGTCACAATTTTATGACGCTACACCATGTTATTAGGTGTCACTGTAGGTGGGACATCTATGTTTTTCAAAGAATCTTGTAACATCCCATGGTAAGAAGGTGAAGTTTGAACCAGATCCCAAATATAAATCTTAGCAGGAGTGGCCTTCAGTTTTTCAATGAGATCACACCGCTTGCTAAGATTTGATATACTAGGATCTTGTGGAAGGGTAGGTTGAGAGGGAGGAAGTGAAGTTGGGATAATGGGAGGAGGACTAGGTTTCCTATTGTTTCTTGTATTGTAAGTATGAACAACTATATTGTAACTCTCTCCAGTAATTTTCTTAGCATACCAATAAGGGCCCTTAGTAGGATAACCTCCTTGCACATTAATAATAGGTTTCTTAGGAGTGCAAAAAGAATCATTAGCATAACCACCTTGAACCACCAAGATAGGCTTACGTGGGGAATTTTGAGAAGGACAAGCACCTTGAACTATGAAGAGGGGTTTATTAGGTGTTTCATTCACATGTATCAAATTGATTGAGGATAATTTAAGAAGATCAAAGGTGTCCTTAGAAGAAGAATGGACAAGATTGTTGGAAGAATTGTTGATACCCTCTCCTTGCACTAAGATATTATCATGGATAAGATCAATTTTAGGAGGGAGACTAGGGGTAGGCATTGATGTTTTATGAAAGGTCATACCATCCTCTATCATCAAAGGATCTTCATGGGGAATAGACTCTCTAGGGGAAGGATCAACATTACTCTTTAAAATTTCATCTTTGATAGGGAGACATTTGAAAGAGATGTTAACAATCTTACCTTGAACTAGGGAACCAAGTTGAGGAGAGGGAGATGCTTTATTTTTAGAGGGAGAATGATTGAGATTAATGGAAGGTGAGTTGCTATCAATGGAGTTATCAATCATGATTTTATCTCCTTTGTCTAGGGTTCTCTCATGGGGGAGAGAATAATCAACACCTTCTTCTAATGGTTCATCCCAAATAGTGAGATCATTAGGAAAAGTATTAGAAATATCTTGCATAAAGATGTCCTTATTGCTATTGCCAATTTTGGGAGAAGGGATAACATCGTTCATTAATTCTTCATCCTTAGGAAGGAGAGAATCACTACATGTATTTAAATCATCCTCTTTCCTAAAAATGTCTTCAATAGGATCTTTTGGGGACAGAGAATTAAGGAAATTTAATATGAGGGTTAGTCCAGGATCATCGAGGGCCAAAAAGTGGCGATGTGAAAAAAATAGCCTTCTCCACTTGCCTAAAAACGCGAAAATCCGTGTTGACTTTTTGCTTGTCCTGGGTGTCAATACACCTTGGCATGATAAACACCTAAGCAAATCGGATATCGGATAAAATCAGATATCCAATTTTTATAGGTAATTTTAAATTAAAAAATAGATTATATAATATATAATGTAATATAATAATATATTATATACTATATATTATATTATTATATTATATATTATATTATTATATTATTATATTATATATTATATATTATAATATTATATAATATATAATGTAATAATATATTATATTATATATTATAACATTATATAATATATTATTATATTATTATATAATACGTATTATATAATATAATAATATATTCTATAATATATTATTATATTATATAATATAATGTTATTTTAAAATAATTTAAGTATAAAAATTGAATATCCAATTTTCTGAGACAATATAATTAGACTGTGACAACTCGGAGAGGGAGTGAGGGGTGGTATTCTTTTTAGTAGAGCGAGATTCATGGAAAAGAGGAAAAATCGAGTTCAGATTTTGCAAAGAGAGATCAAATGATGACACACAACTTTTTGAAGATCTGTCATAAATTTCTCAATCTGTGTTGCTGCTCATGATTTCTATGTTTGCAAATCTGGATTAAAACTATGGTTTTTTGTGTCTTTATCTTGCATCAGGGATATGTGTATTAAATCTAGATTTTGGCTATAAGGTTGAGGCTACCATTAATTTGTCTCCCTATTTTTGACTGCATCATCTATTGATCAATGTGGCTAAAGGACTTCAAAACAAGCTTATGTTGCTAATTTTGTAATGTACAGAGGTATATCATTTAACATTCTAATTGTGCCTTTAATTTCCAAAAATATGATAAATGTCATAGGTAGTACTAGCCAGCAAGTTGAGCTAGAAATCTAGATATTTTGTAAACAATCAGAAACCTTTAATGATAATCAAGTTGAAGCCTTGAGATTTATGCAATATGGTTCAAGTCCAAAACTATACCCTGAAGCCACACACTCTTCCCTCTCCTAGCATACACTAATGAGTCACAAGTTAACATAGCATCTGGCAGGATTTGACGAGAGTGTTTGATTTTACTTATGTCTCTTATATTATAATAAAGACCAATTTGCCAATGCGACATCTTCATATGAGCGAAAAGCTTCATTTTATCTCAATACAGTTGTACCTTTTTCATTATTAGAAAAAATAAATAATTCCACACTACATTGCAGTCTAATTTAATATCTATCAGTTGCTAGAATAACCCAAGGCCATTTCATCGCTAGTACAAAAGAGACTAAATTGATATTCTCTAAGCCAAACTCACTTGAATGTCCAAGAAAAGAAATTTTAATCCTAGAACATCAAGATGTTGAACAAAACTGTAAGAGGAAATGACCACATAGATTAACATGTAAACATACATGAAGGTCAGTGGTTGAAAAACTAGGCAGATAAAATATACAAAGATCTGTTATTAGTATCCTCTATATTATGGATTTGAATTGATGTTCTCAATTAGTTATTATCTGTTCATGTTTTCTTCATAAGGCACAACCATCTAGTAGTTATCATATCAGGACAACCATCCATGACTTTCAAAGTAATTGATATTTATTTCTACACCTCACACTCACAAGATTAATAATGAAATGACATTTATGATTCATCAAATGCTGACAAAGTCTAATCAAAGTTCAACTTGAAGATGTATACAACATATCATATTCAACTTTAAGATGCATACAACTTACCATATTCAAGCTCATGCCAACCACCACTTGGATATGATGTATTCTTTTAACAGGATACTAACAATAATAAATATCAAATCTACTTGTTTGTAAGCAAATTAAAGCTATAGTATCCCTATCATCTACATAAGAAGGAAGAATTTGCAGACAAATCTAAAATAAAATGATATTAATTCAATTAGGTTCTTTTCAATCTTTCCAAAAATATGATGGCAACATCCCCTTGTAATTATTATTTTTAGTCTTCCATGTATCTCTTATTCTTCAGACTAATATGACCTAGATTTTTGAAAGGAAAAGAATTTCGTACTTTCCTAGAAATTATTAACAACATTTGTTCTTGTTTTTTTTCCTTATCTTTTTAAATTTAAATTGTTTTCCTATAGATACTTTGTAGGAGTAATTCATGACACATTGTTATATGTCGATTAAAGTACAATATATGTAATAAAACCATATATTCTTACAAAAAATCCATATAGATGTATAATGTCATATATCTAGAAATATATATGCAAAAATGCCATATAGGCATACAACAAAGGACCTTAATGTAGTCACTTCCCTCTAGGGGAAGGAAAGAGATCACGAGCCACCTTTGTATGTCAAGTGGAGGGAGATGTATATGATAGTTACTTTGAAACCCATTGAATTGAACTCCTCTCTCAAATTTGTTGGACCTTCAACTCAAACAATAAAAAGTACACACATTAATATATATAAATTGAATTATACCAATCAACATATGAGAGCATAATCACTTACCGCAAACTAATAATCTCTCTCAATCAATTTTTGCAACAATTCACTCGTAATAGGGGCACACTCACAATTTGAAGTTGTAAAGCCCTGTGGCAAGCATCAAAATAGAAATTAAATTACAAATGAATATCATTTAATATTAAAATTAATAGATAAATAAGAAAAATATGTAGGATTTTGCCAAGATCAAGGGCACAATGAAAAGAATAAAAGAGACAATAGAATGACAAGAACAAACTGTATTCTCATCAATATGCAAAATGATCAACTGGATTAACCAATACAATGAATAGAGGCCTGCTTATATAGGCAAGGCCATATGGATGTATGAGCACACAAATATGACATGTGGCTCAATGAGAAACAAGGGTAGGTAAGAAATACTAAGGGTGGGTAGGAGAAATAATATAATATTCCATAAGAGGTGGATGACCCACCGAATGTGGAGTGTAACAGCAAAATAAGACCACAAAAGGTGGAATTTCTCCTACAAGCTCTATCCCTATGTGCACACTTCCCTAAGTGTCTCAAATCCAAACTACGAAGAGATGCATTATCCTAAGTTAACTTAAGTAAGTGTAATAATATCCAAAATGAATATTTATTTACACCAACACCCCCCCTTAAGTGCAACTTAGGGGAATGAAGACTCAAGTCAACAATGCAAGATGGGTCCCGGCTACTAGGCCATGATAGGTACCCATGTACAATATGCAAATGCAAGCAAAAATATGCAATGCAATCTCTCACAAATGGAGAAAGGGAGAAAACCCAGTGGGAAAAAACTCGCCCCCAAAAGAGAGATGAATGTACAAAAGACTCTCAAAGAAGAAGGACAAAACCTCAAAGAGGAAAAAGTCCCCCTCCATAAGAGAGGAAGAAGAAGTCAGTTGACCCCCCTAATGACACATCCTACACCCCTAAGAGAGCTCACAACTGCTGGAACTTACTCTCAGTGAAAGGTTTGGTGAATATGTCAGCAACCTGCTCTACTGTAGGACAATACTGCAAATCAATGACCTACTCTTGGATGAGCTCTTGGATATAGTGCATATGAATCTCTATGTGTTTGGTCCACTGGTGCTGGACCGGGTTCTTTGAGATTGCAATAGCACTCTGATTGTCGCAATGTAGAACTGTCGGCCATGGAGTGGTGAATCCAAACTCTGTGAGAATCTACTAGAGCCAAATGGTCTCAGTCACTGTGTTAATAGCGCCTTGATACTCAGCGTCAGTTGAAGAGAGAGCAATAGCATGTTGCTTCTTGCTTTGCCAACAAATGGGGCCTGAACCAAGGTGAAAACTGTAACTAGAAGTAGACCTACGATCAACTAGATCGCCAACCCAATTGGAGTCTATGTAACCAACCAAGCGAAGTCCTGTGCCTACTACATAGTGAATCCCATAGTGATGTGTACCCTGGATGTAATGAAGGATGCGTTTGGCAGCTTTCCAATGAAGCTCATGTGGTTCCCGCATGAAGCGGGAAACCATGCCAACTGCAAATGAAATATCAGGGCGTGTATGAGTCAAGTAGATGAGACTACCCACAAGCTGACGATACAAAGTGGCATCAACTAGTGGAGAAGAACACTGAGCCTCAAGCTTGACTCTTGAAAGAAAGGGAGTTGGGGCAGGCTTACAATCAGCCATATGAAAGCGTGCAAGTAGATCAAGAGCATACTTGGGCTGCGATAGTGTAATCCTGAAAGGTGACTATGAAATCTCTATCCCAAGAAAGTAGTACAAAAGACCCAAGTCAGTCATAGCAAATCTGTCATGCAAAGCAAATTTGACCCTGCTAATGATGGATGAAGTACTCCCTGTAATGATCAAGTCATCAACATAGAGCACAAGTATCAAGTGAGAGTCATCCTGTCTCAAAATGTAGACATTCGGATTGGAATGACACCTGGTGAACCCTGCAGAGAGAAGAAAGGAATCCATCTTGGCATACCAAGCCCTGGGGGCTTGCTTAAGGCCATAGAGAGATTTCTGTAGTCTACAAACCAAGGAAGTATCCTGGATGAAACCTTGTGGCTGCTCCATATAAATTTCCTCATCAAGATCACCATGAAGAAAAGCACTCTTCACATCCATCTGATGTATAGCCCAACCATGAGCTGCAGCAATAGCAAGTGTCAAATGAATGGAGTTCATCTTGGCTACGGGTGCAAAGGTCTTAGTATAGTCAACACCTGCAACCTGAGAAAAACCTTTCGCAACAAGTCGAGCCTTATACTTATCCACACTACCATCCGCTGCAAACTTGGTTCGATAGATCCACTTACATCGAACCATCTTTCTCCCCTTAGGGAGATGGAATAAATCCCATGTGTTGTTCCTCATCAAGGAGCTATACTCTTCCTCCATAGCTTGGTCCCACTCAGGAACCCTTGATGCTTCCCTAAATGTCTGTGGATCGGAAGTGGTAGCAATGAATGCATGTGGAAGATCCTGATGTTGTGAGCGAGTTCTCCGTGTATCTGAAGGATCCCCAACAAGAGAACCTGCGGACTCAAGTGGTTGTCGAGCCCAACAAGGTCTAGGTGGAGGTGGAGAATGAGGCTCTTCAATTGCAAGTGGACCCTGCGGAGGTGTAACCCTATGAGTCGGAGTTGAAGGAGTCTCATCATCTGAATCACTAACATCACTATCCATAAGGGAGGAAGGTGGAGGAGGTAGAGAGGCTAAGCTAGGAGAGCTTTCCTCAAAGTGAACACTCCTCTCAATGAATACCTCATGTGTCTCTGGATCCATCAATCTATATGCCTTAACACCCTCAGGATATCCAACAAATATGCAAGGCCGACTCTGAGGTTCCAATGCCTTGCATTTCTGCGGAGGTATGCGAGCCCATGCTAGACACCCAAAGACTCTGAAATGTCTCACAATCAGTTTCCTACCAGCCCAAGCTTCAAAAGGAGTAATACCTTGCAAAACTTTGTGAGGAACCTGATTCTAGATGTGTGTGGCACAACTGATAGCCTCTGCCCAAAAGGCGGGATCAAGAGAACATGCATGTATCATACAACTAGCCATTTCTTTGAGAGTTCTATTCTTGTGTTCTGCAACCCCGTTCTGCTGTGGAGTGTATGCTACAGAATACTGAAGATCAATCCCCTCAAATGTACAAAAATCCTCAAGTCTCTTGTTCACATATTCCCTTCCATTATCTATGTGAAGAATCTTGACCACTTTCCCTGATTGCTTCTCCACATGAGTCTTGAAGTCCTGAAATCTGTCAAATACTTCACTCTTATGAATGAGAAAGTAGACCCAAGTGAAGTGGGAGTAGTCATCAATGAAGGTAAGAACATAGCGGGCCTTACTAAATGAAGGTGCTGGAAATGGACCTGCTACATCATTGTGAACAAGTTGAAGAACTTCCAAAGCTCTCCAAGTTTTCCCTTTATCAAACTTCTCTTCGGGATGCTTGCCCATGGAACAACCTGAACATACACCCTCTGAAAAACTGATTCGAGGTAGACCTGTGACCATGTCTTTAGTGCTTAGCTGCTGAAGATAGCGGTAGTTGAGGTGACCAAACCACTCATGCCATAGCTTACTTTCTGAATTTGAATGAGTAAGCAAGGCCCTAGAAGGTGAACTTGGCACAAAGTGGGAGAATGAATAAAGTTGTGAGTTGTCATTGACTTGTCCCACTGCTACCAAGGCATCATCATCAAGTTCCTTTACCACAACTAAATCTGGTGTAAACTCAACCTTTTTCCCATTCCCATAGTGAGTGATTTGGTAGATGGAGAGAAGGTTGGTAGATAAGTTAGGAACATAGAGCACATTCTCAAATGTTCCATCATCCATGTCAATTGAACCTTTCCCTTCAACCTCTACTTGTGTGTCATAACCTATGTAAATGTGAGGTACCTTAGATGGCTCCAATGAAGAAAACTGCTCCTTTGTAGAACCCATGTGATATGAGGCACCCGAGTCAAGTATCCATTGCTGTGAAGAACCTGTTGTAGCCACAAATGCTTGCCCTTTTCCTTTAGACTGTGAGGAAGAGGAAGGAGATGAATCCTTCTTTGTGTAGGTGGATGGCAAGTTGATGTTGTTTTTCTTAAGAAGATTGGTTAACTCATCAACTTGCTTTGCATGGCATCGATGCTCATCATGACCATACTTCTTGCAATATGCACAAGTTGGTTTATCCTTCTTAGGTGGTGTCCCCTTCTTAGAAGAGGATGAAAAATCACCTTGTGATGGAGAGGATGATTTTCCTTTTTCCTGGTGTGGCTTAGACTTGGATTGCTTCTTCTTCTTGTTGGAATCTTTGCCTTGACTTCCTTGATTCCCTTGATTAGCCACCAAAGCCTTGGACTTTGAAGACTTGAGAAACCCCATGTTCAACTACTTAGATTGTTCCAATATCAACATTTCTATGAAAGCATCAAATGAAGGCATAACATAAGAACTCCCCACTATCAAACGATGAGTTTGGAAGCTAGATACAAATGCTACATATTCTGGTACAAGCTTGTCCAACAAGTTGAATATCAATTGAGCATCCTTTTTGTCAATTCCACAATCCTTAAGCTTTGCTCTTAGCTCATTTGCTTTGGTGACATAATCTTGGATTGTATCAAAACTCTTGGGATCCAAGTTGGTGAGCTCATTGTCAATCTGATAACCTCTGATTTCGTCAACTTGTCCATACAATTTCTGAAACATATCCCAAGCCTCTTTGATTGTTTTACACTTCTCAATGTGAAAAATGAGGTCATCTGATACATGCTTGCGTAAGGTTCCAAGAGCCATGCAATTATTTGTGAGCCATTCTAATTGAGAAATTGGATCAGCCTTAGGATCAGGTGGTGTTGTTATTGTTCCATCTATGTAGTGTGTGAGACCCTTTTCCATTAATTTACTCCATACTTTAATTTTCCATGATGCATAATTATGTGGAGTTAAAGCTGGAAATTTATTAGGACTTATTGCAACAAAAATGGAAAGAGCACAAAGAGAGCACAATCACACAAGACACCCCCCCAAATTCACTCAATCAAAGAACCCCCCCCAAATGTGATGATTTTGGCACTTTATAAGTAGTGTGTATACAATGGACCACTTGCAAAAAATGGCAAAGTGGACTTCTGATTTACAATTTTACAATTTCCTCAATAAGGCCAAAAGAGTCTCAAACTGATAATGCAAGAGATCTAACTAAGATCCAAGCAATTTACAAGTACCTAATAGGCCAAATAAGACCAATATCTGAAAGTACAATTTCCACTCAAAATCTCTGAAATCTGATCATAGATTATGAAAGTAGACAAAAAAAAAGCACTTTAAAAAAAAACGGCACCTGAAAAGGAGGTCGTATGAGCTCAAATGAGGCCTTTGAAGTTGCAAAATTGAGGATTGAACAGGTACAGCTGAGAGAATTCAAAAATTCTAAAAACCTTGTGCACCAAAATCAGAAAATAACCACACAACTGCAAAGATCACAAAATTTTAGCCCATTTAAAAAAAAATTGCACCAAAAAAGGAGCAAAAATGAGCAAGATATGGCCTTTCAAAGTTGGACTGCAAAACTGAAAAGCCCAATGGAGAGGGGTCAAAAGATTTTCAAAAAGTGCTGATGTGGCATTGACATCAACAATTCACTGGGTTAAATTTGACGGCCGTATGACCGTTGCAAAAACTTCACCTCCCTACTGATTGGGTATCCGTACTGTACGGACTGCTGACTGTACGCAATGACTGGGCAGTCTGACAGTGCGTACGGAGGTGTCTGCGGGCCAGTGGCTGCCTACCACGTGGTGGACGTGGGTCACCGGTTTAAAATTGCCGGCGGAAGGAGGTGCTGCCGGAGGTGGGAGAGACCGGCGGGCCCGGTGCTGAGGGGGCTGGTGGCGGCCGGGAGCCGAGGCGGCCGACGGGAGAGGTGACCGGCCAGCGGAGGTGGCGGCTGTGTGCAGAGTGAAGTGGCCAATGGTAGCGACGTGGACCTACATGGGCGGTGGCACGTGGACCTTCACAGGAGGTGTTAGCAAGCGGGGCGCGGAGACCGGGAGGTACGGAGGCGGGTAGCAGCGGGTGACATGGGCCTGTGGCACCTGCAACACTTGCGACACACACGTATGGTGTACGGGGGGGGTCTACGGACCCCCCAAAAACCAGCAAAAAAACTTGTTTTTTTGAATTTTTTTGATTCGCCTTTGATTTTTTTTTTTTCGAAATTTTTGAAAAAATAAAAAAAAAATTTGAAATTTTTTTTTGAAATCCGTACGATAATAGCCAAAATGGGGGAAAAAATTTTCTCACCAAAATAGGTCTACTTTATAGTCAAAATTTATGGAAACGGCCTCCCGGATTCAACGGAGATGTCCAAATCGCTGTATGATGCTCGCAAAAAATGAAGATCCCCAAATCCGAAAATAGAAGCCTTCCACGATGTCTCCAAAAACCGATCAATGAAGCCCCAATAGCTCTGATACCATGTAGGATTTTGCCAAGATCAAGGGCACAATGAAAAGCATAAAAGAGACAATAGAATGACAAGAACAAACTGTATTCTCATCAATATGCAATATGATCAACTGGATTAACCAATACAATGTATAGAGGCCTGCTTATATAGGCAAGGCCATATGGATGTATGAGCACACAAATATGACATGTGGCTCAATGAGAAACAAGGGTAGGTAAGAAATACTAAGGGTAGGTAGGAGAAATAATATAATATTCCACAAGAGGTGGATGACCCACCGAATGTGGAGTGTAACAGCAAAATAAGACCACAAAGGTGGAATTTCTGCTACAAGCTCTATCCCTATGTGCACACTTCCCTAAGTGTCTCAAATCCAAACTACGAAGAGATGCATTATCCTAAGTTAAATTAAGTAAATGTAATAATATCCAAAATGAATATTTATATACACCAACAAAATATAATGTGAAATTTACTAATCTGACTCATACTACTGTCAAAGGCATCAAAGATGCTATTGCTAGAGAACACCATGCTCCATTGTGGAATGAATATTAGGTGCATCTAATGTCAGCATCTGAAAATGAAACAATGTTATTCAATTGCCAAAATCTAACTTACTTTATTTTACAAACCATTAATGAATAAAAATAGACAAGGTTACCTGAGTGAAAGTTAGATGAACACCTTGACTAGTAGGTGTTGATGCTGAAGGCCCAACATTAACCTATTCAACATCTAATGTGAGTTATAAGATTACCACTCACATATGGTTAAACTACTCACATGTATTATATTGATAATTTCTTTACTAGTTACAAACCTATGGATTTGACATCATCGTGCAATAAAAATGCGGAAGGCCACTAGACTGAGGGTGAACACTCTAACCTTGAAATTTTATTATAATCATTCTAGTAAGTTAGTTAATATTAGATTTAAAGATAAAATCATTCTACTAATTAACTTAATATTATGTTTCAAAATAAAATTTAAATAAATTGAATTTGAACTTGTTCAAATTTATCTGACTATCATTGTCAAATGTTTGATTCAATAGATCATTTGCCATGACAATTTGATCCGCTGCAGATGTGTCCTCACCACATGCATTTGAATCGTCTTCATGATCATAAACACAATGAGACCCACAATTTTGACATAAGTGAGGTCGAACTCGATTCCCAGAAGGCTCAACCACATCACCTTGTGCTAGAGGCCTAGTGTGATATATAAGACTTTGAGTCAATGAGATAATGGACTCTAAGGTCTCTACCTCAACACCCTCCTTTACAACAAAAGGGATAGTGATATGTGAAATATTTGGTTTAGCTAGGGGTCTTGGTGCCAAATTTTGAGTACATTGTGCCCCTCCTCTATCCTGTGCGGAGCCCCCACCTCTACCCTAGAACTTGGATCCTATGTCAAAGTGATTAGGGATTTCATTGAGAATGAATTTGCAATAGAGTTTCCTCAAAAAGTATTACGGGACCTCATTGTTACTGCATGGAGGATAGTTAAAAACCATCCACCACCTATCCCAAAAATTATCCCGTATCCCTAGGTGATGACACCAATGGATAGGTAACCTCTTGGAAGCACCTTGTAGGGGTTGATTGGCTCTTGGGTCAATAAATAGTGCATACAAATCAAATTTCAATTTTTTTTTTGTTCACCCTGTGATTGTCGATAGAAAATAGAATGTGAAGACTATGGGCCATTGGAATCCACAAAATGGCCCACAAGGCTCTTTTTTATTTACAAAAATCGGATATTGGATATCCAATTTTAATGTATAAATTTGTGGTACCAATTTTTTTTCCTGTTTTCTCCTTTTTTTTTTTACTGTTGCCACATTAATGGCAATGATAGAAATTGGATATCCGATAAAATCCGACATCTGATTTTATTACTCATATTTTAGAGAGAGAGAGAGAGATTATGGGAGAGGGAGAGAGGGAGAGAGGGGGGAGAGAGAGAGAGAGAGATAGAGAGACAGACATCAGGGGAGGGGGAGACAGATTAGGGGAGAGTTGGAGAGAGAAAGATTAGGGGAGAGAGGAGGGAGTGGGGAGAGAGAGAGAGAGGAGAGAGAAGGAGAGGGAGAGAGAGAGAGAGGTGAGGGGAAAGAGAGAGATTAGGGAACAAAGGGGGGAGGGAGAGAGAGAGAGAGGTGAGGGGAAAGAGAGAGATTAGGGAACAAAGGGGGGAAGGAGAGAGAGAGGCGGGGGGGAAGAGAGAGATTAGGGAACAAAGGGGGGAGGGAGAGAGAGAGGGGGGAGGAGCGAGAGAGAGTGACCATAAGGGCTTGTATGTTGTCCTTAGGGGTCATATGGTGTCTCATGACCCCTTAGGACACCATATGACCCATAATGACACAATTTGGTGTCTTAAGGGGTTGTATGGTGTCCTAAGGGGTTGTAGGACACAATATGACCCCTTAAGACACCATAGGACCCATAACGACTCAATATGGTGTCTTAAGGGGTCATATGGTGTCCTAAGGGGTTGTGGGACACAATATGACCCTTATGGACACCATATGACTCATAACGACCCATTATGGTGTCATAAGGGGTCATATGTTGTCCCCAGGGGTCATATGGTGTCCCATGACCCCTTAGAACACAATATGACCCATAACGACACAATTTGGTGTCTTAAGGGGTCATATGGTGTCCTAAGGGGTTGTAGGACATAATTTGATCGCTATGGACACTATATGACTCATAATGACCCAATATGGTGTCATAAGGGGTCGTATGTTGTCCTTAGGGGACATATGGTGTCCCATGACCCCTTAGGACACAATATGACCCATAATGGAAAAATTTTATGTCTTAAGGGGTCATATGGTGTCCTAAGGGGTCATAGGATACAATATCACCCCTACGGACACTATATGACTCACAACAACCCAATATGGTGTCATAAGGGCTCGTATGTTGTCCTTAGGGGTAATATGGTGTCACATGACCCCTTAGGACACCATATGACCCATAACGACACAATTTGGTATCCTAAGGGGTCATTTGGTGTCCTAAGGGGTCGTAGGACACAATATGACCCCTTAGGACACCATATGACGCCTTAGGATACCAAATTGTGTCGTTATGGGTCATATGGTGTCCCATGACCCCTTAGGACACAATATGACCCTTTAGGACAAAATATGAGCCATAACGACATAATTTGGTGTCTTAAGGGGTCATATGGTGTCCCATGACCCCTTAGGGTATAATATGACCCATAACGACACAATTTGGTGTCTTAAAGGGTCATATGGTATCCTAAGGGGTCGTAGGACACAATATGACCCCTATGGACACCATATGACTCATACCGACCCAATATGGTGTCATAAGGGGTCAAATGTTGTCCTTAGAATTCATATGGTATCCCATGACCCCTATGGACACCATATGACCCATAACGACACAATTTGGTGTCTTAAGGGGTCATATTGTGTCCTAAGGGGTCATAGGACACAATATGACCCCTATGGACACCATATGACTCATAACAACACAATATGGTGTCATAAGGGGTCGTATGTTCTCCCCAGGGGTCAAATGGTGTCCCATGACCCCTTAGGACACAATATGAACCATAATGACACAATTGGGTGTCTTAAGGAATCATATGGTGTCCTAAGGGGTTGTAGGACACAATATGACCCCTTAGGACACCATATGACACATAATGACCCATTATGGTGGCATAAGGGGTCGTATGTTGTCCTTAGGAGTCATATGGTGTCCCATGACCCCTAAGGACACAATATGGCCCCTTAGGACACAATATAACCCATAATGACACAATTTGGTGTCTTAATGGGTCATAGGACAATATGACTCCTATGGACACAATATGGCTCATAACGACCCAATATGGTGTCATAAAGGATCGTATGTTGTCCTTAGGGGTCATATGGTGTCCCATGAAGCCTTAGGACACCATATGACTCATAACGACACAATTTGGTGTCTTAAGGGGTCATATGGTTTCCTAAGGGGTTGTAGGACACAATATGACCCCTTAGGACACCATAGGACCCATAAAGATGCAATATGGTGTCTTAAGGGGTCATATGGTGTCCTAAGGGATCATAGCACACAATATGACCCCTATGGACACCATATGACTCATAACGACCCAATACGGTGTCATAAAGGGTCGTATGTTGTGCTTAGGGGTCATATGGTGTCCCATGACCCCTTAGGACATAATATGACCCCTTAGGAGCCAATATGACCCATAACGACACTATTTGGTATCTTAAGGGGTCATATGGTGTCCTAAGGGGTCGTAGGACACAATATGACCCCTATGGATACCATATGACTCATAACAACCCAATATGGTGTCATAAGGGCTTGTATGTTGTCCTTAGGGGTCATATGGTGTCCAATGACCCCTTAGGACACCATATGATCCATAACAACATAATTTGGTGTCTTAAGGGATCATATGGTGTCCTAAGGGGTCGTAGGACACAATATGATCCCTTAGGACACTATATGGCCCATAACGACCCAATATGGTGTGTTAAGGGGTCATATGGTGTCCTAAGGGGTCGTAGGACACAATATGATCCATTAGGACACCATAGGACCCATAACGACCCAATATGGTGTCATAAGGGGTCATATGTTGAACTTAGGGGTCATATAGTGTCGCATGACCCCTTAGGACACAATATGTCCCATAATAACAAAATTTGGTGTCTTAAGGGGTCATATAGTATCCTAAGGGGTCATAGGACACAATATGACCCCTATGGACACCATATGACTCATAACGACCCAATATGGTGTCATAAGGGCTCTTATGTTGTCCTTAGGATTGATATGGTGTCCCATGACCCCTTAGGACACAATATGATTCATAACGACATAATTTGGTGTCTCAAGGGGTCATATGGTGTCCTAAGGGGTCATAGGACACAATATGACCCCTTAGGACACTATAGGACCCATAACGACCCAATATGGAGTCTTAAGGGGTCATATGGTGTTCTAAGGGGTTGTAGGACACAATATGACCCCTTAGGACACCATATGACCCCTAAAGACACCATATGGTGTCATAAGAGGTCATATGACCCATAATGATACTTTATAGAGTCGTAAAGAGTCATATTGTATCCTTAGGGGTCATATGGTGTATTAAAGAGGTCATATGACACAATATGACCCCTTAGAATATAATATGACCCATAATGACACAATTCGGTGTCTTAAGGGGTTATATGGTGTCTTAAGGGGTTGTAGGACACAATATGACCCCTTAGGACACCATAGGACCCATAATCTCTCTCTCCCTCTTCCCTAATCTCTCTATCTCTCCCTCCCTTCCCTCTCCCCATCTCTCTCCCCCTTCACCCTCCCCATCTCTCTATCTCTCTATATCCCCCCCCTCTCTCTCTCTCTCCCCCCTAATCTCTTTATCTCTCTCACCCTTACCTCCTCTCTCTCTCTCCCTTCCCCCTCCCCCCTCTCCCTGCCTCCCTCCCTCTCTCTCATTGTCCCATAATCTCTCTCTCCCTCTCCCCTAATCTCTCTATCTCTCTTTCCCTTCCCCCCCCCCCTCTCTCTCTCTCTCTCTCTCTCCCCCACTCCCCGTTCTCCCTCTCCCTAATATCATATACTAATTTATTTATAAATTAATATATTAATATTATATACTAATATATTAATAAACAATAGATTAATTATGTACAAATTTAGTTAGTGAATTTACTTATTAAAATTGGATATCCAATTTTCATTGAACAAATTTCAAATTTTGGCTTGGAAGTGACAAGCCTAGAAAGTCAACTGAAAAAAAGTGTTTTTCAGTATTCCTTGATTTTCGAGACTTTACACTAGTGGCTGATGACTTTTTTTGTAGCCAAAATTGATAAAATGAAAAGGGTTTCTTAAGGACATTCTCATCTTTCCAACAATATAAGGCTTGTCTTATTTTGACTTTAATAAATAATTATTATTTATTTTCTAATTGAATTTGAACAATAGTCCTGATTGATAGACTGATTGAAAAACACTCATAACTTTCAAACAGTATAACATTTTTTGAATCCAAAACATGCATCACATCCTATGCTTCATTTACTATAGGGAAAAATTAAAAAAAATAAAATTTCATAAGGTTTTGACCAAGTTAAGGTGGCCAGACGTAGGAGTTTTTGATTTTCTGAAAAGCTATAGTAAAAAATTCATAAATAATTATTTACTTTATAAAAAATTATAAACAAATATGTGTCACATCCGGACATGAGTCTAATACTTATATTATAAATATTATAAAAAAATATTATGATTTGATTGTGATTAGGGTGGTCATACATACCTCTACTTCTTATCTTTTTCCTAAAATTTTAGTACCACTGCATTTAAATTTGAAATTTTCATCAAAATGATTTTTTTTTCAAAAAAAAACTAGTAGCTTAGAAACTACATTAATTTTTATATAGATTATATTCTTACATATTTTACAAATAATGTTCACAACTTATTCAATTTTTCATGTCAAGTTGCATAACTCTGATTTTCTGAAATTTCATTGCCACTTAAGGGCCTATTTTGGCACACCATGATCCTGCACATACCCATGATTTGATCTTCTTTTTCTAAGGCATCTTTAGAGGTAAGGAAAACTTTAGGAGAAGGAAAATAATTTCTCATTAATACATTATCTCTAGTGGGAATTTTGATGGAATCAAAAGAGGAAATGCTCTGACTAGAAAAAGTAGGGACAATACCATCTTCTTGCACACATGAACCTTATGAGGGGAGTATTCTTTAGAAGGGAGATGAACATCTTTCTCCAAATATTCATGCTTAGGAAGGAGATATTTGGAAGAAGTTCTCATAAGCTCTTGTTGTACTAACATGCCCCTATTGGTAAGACCAAATTTAGGAGAAGATAAGTCAATGTCCATCAATACATTTTCACTTAGAGAGGAATTATGTAAGTGATGCACAGAGTCTTGGAGCTTAGTTCAATACACCTTATTGAGTAACTTGTCCTATTCAACCCTTCAAGTTCTCAATTCCATAAAATGGCACTTAGTAGGGGTTGTTCTAATGAGACCTCCAAGGTGTGAACCTTCTTGGCTTGCCTCCCAGGTATAGCCAATGGATTCTGGACAATCAACTCCACTTCTTGAGGTTGCCACCTCAACCACTCACACTCTACTTTAGGGTCCAACCACTCCCAATGGGTTCCCAATGCATCTAATAGGTATCTTTGAAGTATTTTGAGGCCTTAGGCTCACAAAACCCATCACTTTAGCTTCCTAACCCTTCTAGGTCTCTACCGGTTCCAAAATAGGCCTAATTGCATTAGCCCCCCCTTGGCGGTTTTAAGGTCTTAGTTTGTAAAAGTCCCAAATAAGGCTAGAAATAAATCATGGATTTGAGTACCCTTTTAGAAGTTACAGACAATACTGAAAAAGTGCATCTGGATTATCTATATAGGTGGGGTTTCCAATGCTGCACTATTTTGAAGGGTTTAGGCCTCACCGGGTGACTTGGCAAGATGGGTCTAAAACTCTTCACCAGTCAAAAATACTAGTCCAAAAAATTTAGGAATATTCAAGGGCACTCAAAGGGATTTCCATTCATATGACACTTGGTCCTGCACCAATCCCCATGTGCTCATAAATTTGAATTTTCTTGCTATCCTAACTCACCTACTCCTAGCGGTGAGCCTAGGGCTTCGTTGTTTCTCCTCCTCAAGGACCTAAAAAACCACACATACTATCCTAAAGCTATGTAAAAATCCTAACCTAGCATTCTTAGTGATTTCAACAAGTTCCATCAAAGAATGCTTAGGTTAGGTCATTTTATTGCTCTTAAACCCTACTTGCAAGGGTTTTGTACCTAGTTGCAAAGAATGGAAGAAATCTCTGCAACCTAGGACAATAAAACCTGAAAATAAAACTTAATGAAGACAAATACAATGAACACTCAATAATTACAATGATTTTACACCATCTATTCCATACTAGACCATACATTCAATGAAAACAAGAGTAAAACTGTCAAAAGCCGGTGGAAACAAGTTTGCTTCACAATCCAAAAACTTGCTCTTGCATTTCCAATCCTCAAACCCATACAATGAAGTGAATTTTGGATTTTATGCTCCTTTTTCGGTGGGTTCAACCAACTTTTAATTCCTATAACCAAAAATACAAATTTTGCAAGAAATTGCAAAATGTTGCTCAACAACTTTTTACAACTTTTGGCTCCAAGATGCAATTTTGCATTCTAATGCATTTTAAAACTCTTGAAGGTCCTCAAACACCCTAGAAGACCTAAAAACAACAAAATTGACCCCTAATACATGAATACATTCATTTGGAGTACTTTACCTATGAACTACCTAAGCATCTCACTTCTCAGGCTGTCGACATCCTTAACACACTTGACTCAAACCAAAACTTGGACAACTCAACCATGGCTCTACTGAGTCCAAAATGGTTGGTCCATTATTACATCACAAATATAACTCACAAACTTGAAAGAAAACAACAAATTCATACTTGGAGTGTTACGTGCCTTGCACCAGTAAGTAAGGTAAGGTAACATTAAGAAAAGTGTTTATGATATCATCCTCTTCCTCTAAGATAGCTAGATGAGAAGGGCACATTTTAGGAGAATTGTCAAGATCACTCTTAAAATATTCATCTTTAGAACATGGGAGATTTTTAAAGGGATTGGTAACAACTCTTTTAGCCACGAAAATGTTGTCGTAAATAAGAGGTGGTTCTCTAAGAGATGGAACAATTTGAACAAGGGAAGCTAATCCATTATCACATTTACGAAATGAATGCATCATGACAAAATAGTTTCCTCATTCAAATGATAACATATGAAAAATATAAGGAAATGTTCAATTTTAACCAATGCAAGCACTCTAAATGTTGATTTAGAAAATGAAATTTATAAGTGAAATGTATTCCAAAATCAGATCTGAAATTAATGATCCCAATTAAGCTATCCACAAGTTCATTTTTTAATTGAAAAATTAGGGTTTTAACAAAATTAACCTCTAAATTTTGAAATTTGTAGAAAAAAAAATCAGATCCAAGAACATAAATCAGAATTAAAGAAGGTTGGATTCACATCAAGTTCACCAAAATGTGGCGCTAGAAGGAGGGCGGAAAAAACGAGATCGGATGACTAGGTCCTAATCACACTTTTGCCAACACAATGTGAATACGAAAGAGCCTAGGGAGATAGATCACTTTGTATACTTCTTGTGAGAAAGAGAAAGCCAAGGATTACCTCTTAGGGTTTCTATTCCTCTTGTTGCAAACGATGAGATGGAGAATGAAGTTTAAATGAACTTGAAATTGCACAAACTTGTAGATCTGAAACTGGGATACTGAAAGAATGAAAGGGGGAGGATTCTAGATGTGTACATGATGCTACAAATTGAGCCAAGCTGACTAGGACTAGGGTGCCACAACACTGTCCCTGAGAATCTAACCGAGAGTTGTAACTAAAATGCTAAAATCTGAAGGTCTTGAGGTTGCAACCTGTCAAAATTCACCTGAAAGTGGAGGGACCATGGTGCCACACCACTTTCCTAGGTAGGAACAGGGTGCCACACCCCTGTCCTTGAAACTTTTCTACACTTTTGAGACTTTTGGGTGGTATTGATGCTTTTTCATGATTCAAAACTGCCTTTGGGTACTTGTTCCTGCACCTGCTACTGAAAAGGGAAGGTTTGGGTGGCTATATAGGGTTTTTCCTTAGTCAAACCCCTGTTTTGGTGATTTCCACCCCCACAAATAGCTGATAATGTACTAAAAATGTGTGCGCTAGAACCTTGTGTGTATGTAAGATCCTAAAATGAAAGAAACTAGAGCTACCCTATGCATGAGGGTAAACCCTAAATGTAAATGTGAATGTAAATGACAATGCTTCAAACCAAATATGCTAAATTATCTAAAGCATGAATGTAAATATGTAATTGATGTAAATAAGATCATACAAAGACATGAAAATAACATGAAATCATACCAATTCCCAAGGGAGAGATATTGCCACTAGATCTGCTATTACTCTTCAATGTGTTCAAAGCTCCTAATTGATGATGAATGCTTGATGAAATATTGTTGAATGTTGTTGAATATTGTTGAAGAATCCACATAGGCTTTCTCTTTCACTACATAGAAGGCTCCTTATGCTTTCTCCAATAGCTTTTTCCTTGATTCGATCCGACAGATAGATAGTTCTTAGTTGCCTTCAAATGAAGAAAGAGAGCTCTTATGTATGAAACCCTAGATCTTAATTTCCACTTAATTTCTCCTTTAGGCCGACCTAGGAATTAAATTTCCTGCCAATCTTTTGGGGTTAAGCATTATAATATCATAGAATTGTGCTCCTAAAATTTCGAGAAAAAAATCGAGGACCATGTGCACTCCCGCCATGGTCTGACCAACTTTTGACCAAATTTTTAGGGCCGTTAGATATGATGATATTAGAGGGAATCCCAAAGTTACAGCTGATTTCGAGGTGTTTTGATATGTGAAATCGGGCCTTAAAGGTCGAAATAGGACATAATTAGGGTTTATGATTAAATGATTTATTGGAGGAATAAAATAGAAAGGGGCACACTTAGGGTAAAGGGCCCAATTTTATAAGGTATGAAGTGATGAAATAAGACTTTAGATTTAATCAAATTAGTTAATTAAATTCTTAAAGGGAAATTAGAAATGCAAGATGCAAGACACATGAAGGCGGTTGCTAACCTAAGTGTGAAATTATACCACCCTAGCAAGGGTGTGCAATTTACAACACTACATGAGCAAGTGTATATCTAACCCTAGTAGAGAGAATTAGAATTTTTTAAAAGGTTATTTAGATATTTGGATGAGATTTTTTATTGTCTTTTATGTTATCATAGCATTAATGACATCGACAAGTCATTGGATATATATGGATTTGTTGATGTATATTGGATAGGTGACTTGGATAGTCAAAGGTCCATTAGTGTCCATGTCTCTCTTTGTTTGGAGATGTAGTGAGTTGGATGAGTAAACTTCCACTTGATTAATTTTTCTACCAGAAAAGTATACTATATGGCCAGTACATGTGCCTCTAAGGAGGTGGTTTGGTTACATAAAATTTGTGCAAATATTGGTTTTGAATGTAAAATTGTTATAACTAGATGTGATAGCCAATCCTATTTGTTTGGCAAAAAAACCTTTCTATCATGTTTATATTGAGGATGTTGATGTTTAGTACTACTTTTTACAAGAAATGGTTAAGTATTTAAGGAAGTACTAGAGAAGGTTGATACTCTAGATAATGTTTTGCATTCACTTATGAAGCCATTAATTACAAAAAAAATCTTTAATGTAGGAAAGAATAGACCTTTGCACTTGTACTTAATTTTATTTCTTCTACCCATGGATGTATTTATAATGCATAATTTTAAGAGAGAGAATGATAGGATTAGATTCTATTTACCCTACAATTCTATGCATTATTCACATGTATCTAATACACTTGGAATGTGGCCTTGGATGCATAAGGTGTAATTGCAATATTAATTTACAATTTTTATTCACTTGAAATCTTGATATTAGTTATTATTGCATTATATCAACCCTAATCCCTACCCAAGGCTTTATCCTAGAATAGTAAATTTAATCATAAATACTAGTCTTAAATTCCTTAAAAGTTTCTTGATGATTTTAATTTAATTTAGTGATCCAATTTTAGATTGTCTTAATTTAATTATAAGAATCTTATTAATATATAATGTATGGTAATTAGTTTATTATTTCTAAATATGATCATGTAAACATTTATTTCATCATTTTTTTTGTGATCATATTCTATGATTCAACATGATGATGAGTTGGCTAGAGAAGGGAATCTATCTAAATGATAAGATTATGTTTCAAATAATTTTAGAATTTAAAGTTGACAAATATTTATTCATATTTTTAGGATTAATTCAATGAATTAGAAATATGAATTCCAATATTTAATTTTGGTAGATTACTCTGTTTTTTTTTGCTTTTATGTCTTGCAATTTTTCATTAGAGTAATATTCAAATGATGTAATATAATTAAGTAAATTTGGCTTTTATGTCTTGCAATTTTTCATTAGAGTAATATTTAAATGATATAATATAATTAACTAAAAATTTAACCTAAGATTTACTAACTCCAATTTTAAAGATAACCATAGCTTAGCCCTAATCTTATCTCTAAATGAATTATAAATTCAATTATAATAATTGATTAAATAATTTTAAATTTTAATTTACTATAAATCTTTCAAAACTCTTTAAAAATATATATAATATTATATTATATCTTACTATTTATAATACAATCTCATTTCTCAAAATAAAAAATAAAAATCAAATTTCAATACATATAGTTTTAACCTACAATGCATATATTTCTAAATTTCAATTACAATTCAAATAATATTTGACTATTTCTATTTCTAAATTATCGCAAGTACTTGCCACTACGTGGCACTTGTTGCATTGTTAAACAAGTAATGTTTCTAGTAGATCATGAAATAATTTTTAAAAAATATTTAAATGGGGAATGAAAATTCAGTAGTGAAGCATCTTGAGTGTTATTGGTGTGTCCCATGTGAGCTGGGTGATAATTTTGGATGCCTACCTTGGGATATGGGCCATTATGGAGGAGTTACAAATCAAATATGTTGTCTACTGTTAGTAAGAAGGATATTTCTTTTTATCCATGGCTCATTAGAGTTACATTTATTGTTCTCAAAAGAGCCTCTTCATTTTGGATGTGCAATTTTATCTCATACCATAGTTTGATGGTACATTATTTTGGGAAACCATTAGATGTTTTCCTCTCCCATTTATTCAAAAATGAAGACATATGATAGTAGTTTTATAAGATTGTTTATTGGTACATAGATGCTAGTAGTCTCTTAGTGTGTTGATATACCTCTCCTTTCAAGATTAATATAGACTCAAGTCTTCATTCTCATGTTGATTTTTCTGCATGTAAATCTTGTGTTATCTATAGTTTACTAATTTATCTCTTATTGTTTATTTTGTAAACACATAATATTTAACCTATGATAATCCTTTTTAACTAAGTAAATTTTAGATTTTCATAGAGTTTTAGATGATTTTATTATAGTAGTTTCACCTTTATTATCAAAACTTATTTCTCTTTGTACACAACATTAAAAAATATTTTATTACTACTTATACTACTCAAATATTCTATTTATCTCCTCATGCTAAGAAAAATTATCACTTGTATAATTTATAAAAAAATCTATTTGACTACATGTGAAGGTTCACATATCAAAATAAAGGTTTGACCACTTTGAGAAGCTCTTATGTAGTCACCCCCTTTCCTTCTCTATTTAGGTTTGGCGCAATATTTTAATATAAGAGACATTTGTTCTACTCTTTTCATTCTCATTTATTGCTTTCCTCTCTTTTTATTTTATTTTCTAGATTATTTTACTTTAAAACAATCAATTTTGTAATCTCTTTGTACTTTAAAAAAAAATTTGTTCCAGGTCTTTATTCTCTGGGCTATCTTTTTTTATTTTTCTACATATAAAAGATATATTTATAGAAGACAAACTCTATGACAACAAAGATATATCGTTTTTATTTTATAAATTATCTCAAATCAAATAAAATTGTTGTTTTGGAACATTTAAATAACCCAATAAATCCAATTTTTATCTTTATCCTATTTTAAAATCTATAATAATTAATTTAGCTTAAGCTATGTTAAAGAATCAGGTCTAAGTAGGACACACTAGTTAACTTTATTGGAAAGACGAAAGGTGTCATCTATATTAGCCTCATCTCTACTCTCTTTGGTTTAAACATTAGTAGTTAAGATACATGGAAATCATATGTTTTATCTAAGGGTATGTGGTTACACTATTCTATGGTGTTGGTGGAGAAATGAACAATATATAGTTTGTAGAGGTAGTGTATATATCATAAGAATTACACTGCAATATAGTTCCTGTCAATTCAAACTTGCAATATAGTTCCTGTCAATTCAAACTTGTAAGTTACTGATACTGTATGTATCAACGAATCTAAATTAAAAAAAATTCGGCAATAATAGATTTCTGGATAATTTTTATATGTCTATTATGTTAGAAGTTCTTTTGTGCATATTGGGTTGGATTAATAATGAGGTCAGCTTTTTGATTTTGTTGTTGGCAAGTTATGGTTATGACTAGGAAGTTCAAAGAATTTAAAATAGAAGAGCATGTTAATAGCAATTGGAATCAAAATCATGTTGCAGCTAGCTTTTTTTGGTAAAGAGTTCTTTTGTGCATACTGGGTGGGATTAGCAATGAGGTCAACTTTTGGAATTTGTTGTTAGTAGGTTATGTTCATGACTAGGAAGTTCAAGGAATTTAAAACAAAAGAGTAGGTTAATTGCAGTCAGAAAAAAAAAACCTGTTGCGGCAAGCACAGTAACTTGTATTGGAAAGTATATTTCTTATATTTAAGATGAACATGATTTAAATTAAAATGTCATCATTTCTGATCTAATATTTTCTTAGATTTTAGGAAAAGTATGTATCCAAGAGCTGTAAAGATGTAGTGGGGTGGTCAAGTCATTCTTAAAGTGCCAAGCTAATTTTTTTCTATTTTGACAATGTTTAATAAAATATCCATTTACAGATAGTTTTGTTTTACGTATATTTTTGTTGTCTTATTGTATTCTATCTATTGGACAAAGATGACCATCAAACAAATGAGCTAGAGCTGATATATATTCCAATTGAATGATAGAATCGTGACATAGTTTATTTTAAGCACAATGTACTTAAATTTACTAACATATAATGCACTAATATGGCTACTAGAATTGAATACCATGCATTCACAAATTAATATGAAACAATTCTATAACCCAAGATGTTGCAAAATACAATGAAGTTCTGCTGAATTTACTAACATATAATGCAGTAATACCACTACTTGAATTGAATAGCATACATTCATTAACTAGCGGTTGGACCTGAAAAATGCCGATAGCAATTTATCAGATGAAGATGACATTCGATATATAAAAGAAAATGTATTCAACAAACAATTTCTGTCCACTTATTGCACTCGATTAGAGAAATTGAGTTTAGCAATTTATCAGATGAAGATGACATTCGATATATAAAAGAAAATGTATTCAACAAACAATTTCTGTCCACTTATTGCACTCGATTAGAGAAATTGAGTTTTTTTTTTTTTTTTTCAGAATGTGAGTTCAAGAACATATAAAGGATATGTGATAGGATGTTAAGGCTATGGTTTGAAATAAATGGTGGATCTATTCTTATAAAGATGAAAGCCACAGTTTTGAGCATGCAGGAAACAAAGAGCTCATGGTAGCAAGCATCATTGACAGAGGGGCATTTTTAGGAAAAGGATAGTGTTGTATATGTGGAAATAAGACTATAGATTTTGGTTTGTGAATGAAAGGAAGGTGTATTTTATGAAATTTCTTTAAGGCCAAAGGAAGAAACATAACTTAAAGTTACAGGAACATATTGTCAAATCAAAATGTTATAAATGTTCTCTAATTGTGTCTTCTTTTGTAGGTAAAAATCACAATATATGATTTGATATAGTTTTAAATCAATCGTAGCTGAAGCAATGACAAGGCAAGGGAACTATTTTAGAGAATGCTTCGAAGAAATGTGGTCACATGGAATGCCATGATTGCAGGATACATAACAAATGGGACTCCTAAAGAGGCTTTAGTAACTTTCAAGCAAATGCAATTGGAAGATATGAAGTCATACTCAAAATCCTTTGTTAGCATCCTTCTTCCCTGTGTCAAAATGAGAGCTTTGGAATAGGGTATGGGCATCCACCAAAGCATAAAGGATAGAAAATATTGTCAGATGTTGTACTTGCAATTGCCTTGTTGGGCGTGCTTCCAAAATGTGAAAGAAAAAGATCAATCAGATTTAGTAATTATAAATGAGTTCAATGAGTTTGATCATGAGAGGGATAGCCAAAGGAATGCAATTAGAACTATTTCAAGGAAAGAAAATGACAAACCATAAAACCATGTATCCACAAATGCATGGAACAAGTGTAGAATATGTAAGAAAA
Source organism: Cryptomeria japonica (assembly GCF_030272615.1). NCBI lineage: Eukaryota > Viridiplantae > Streptophyta > Pinopsida > Cupressales > Cupressaceae > Cryptomeria > Cryptomeria japonica. The sequence goes on along the minus strand of NC_081406.1, from coordinate 98,828,703 downwards.
GAGATGAACCTGATAATTTGTTTTCGTACCTATCTCTATCTATACCAGGAATATCTACAATAATAAGAGCTATAGCAGCCATTCGGTACATGTGATCAATAATAGATTCAGGATCCTTTACTTCACGATAAAATCCAACGAGTTCTTAAGAGCTATAGCAGCCATTCGGTACATGTGATCAATAATAGATTCAGGATCCTTTACTTCACGATAAAATCCAACGAGTTCTTTTTGTGGTCTGCCAAGTTATAAAGCTTAGTACCAACTTCAAAAATAAACATTTGCCAAGAATTCCAAAAATGAAACTCCTCCAATCTATTTTTTTCTAATTTTATAACATATGAAAAATCTCATTGAAACTCAATTTACAATGCAAATGAAAAGAAAAATATTTCAACAAAGGGAGCTGATGTTAGACAATAAGTTCAAGTTGCATCCATTAAACATATGCTCTCAAGATTACATTTATTGATGTTAGACAATAAATTCAAGTTGCATCCATTAAACATATGCTCTCAAGATTACATTTATTTATCAGAAACAAATTAATAGGAATGCAAATACAAGAATAACTCAAAAGCCCTCAAGGTGCAAGTTCAAAAGTAAATAATTTCAAGGCACCAAGAATTTCAACTAAATCATTCACATTTTACATTTTTTTATTGAAGTTGCTTTTATTTAAAATGCCTTTTGCTTATTCTAGGATAGAAATGGTTTTGGCAAAAGAGACTGGGCAGATAAATAATCTGGAAGAAGGAAATAATCTAGAAGAAGGGGTATCCTTTGTAAACAAATCACAAAATATTTCTCAAGAAGAGACTGAGAATATTAACGATGGCTTTTCTGAAAAGGATCTCGTCCAAACGCTTTCAATAACTGAATCTCTGATATTTACTTTACTCTCGCTGCAACAATCATAGAACATTAGCAGAATGTTAAACGTGAACATTTAACACATACCCCCCTCCAATAATGGTTCAATGATGTCCATACCCTGTTCCATAGCTCCAATTTTGTAGCAGGCGGGGAGGATGCTAGCAAACATCATGGAATTTGGCTTTACCCCTGCAAATTACATTTTATTGAAAGTTTCTAAAGCCTTTTCAACGAATCGCTTACATGCATATGGTGCGATCATGGCATTCCACGAGACCACATTTCTTTCAGGCATTTTGTCAAATAGTTCGCTTGCCTTGTCGATGCTTACACATTTTGCATACATGTCTACCAAAGCATTTCCAACTATAATATGTGACAAAATCCCCACTTCCATTTTGCTTTGATGGATGTCCATACCGTGTTCCAAAGCTCTCATTTTGGTACAGGCAAGGAGGTAAGAACATATTCTAAATTTTTGCCCACTATCATGGCAACCTTATTCAATGCATAAATAGATCAACTTGCATGCGTATATCAAATTTAACTACATAGGCCACCAGAAATAAAAATAATAATTTATCTACGTAGCAGTCATGATTATTATTGCCAAAAGAGTCAAACAGTCTCTAAAAACAATAGAAGAATATGAAGCTTATACAATGCCTAACCCTCACTTAACAATCTAAATAGATAGACATGTTTAGAAAGACTTATCTTCCTTTTTCAATCAATCTTTATTACAAAACTAAAATTATCCAAATCCAATACCAAACAAAATTGAATTTTCAATATTAATATTTTGAAAAGATCATCAATTTAGGGAATAAATATTATAGTGAACTACAACCAAAGCGGACAAAAACACTCCAAGGTAAATTAGGAGTTTTAAGGAGGCCCTTAAATTTTCTTAGCAAGTTAAGGACGAAAACCCTTAATTGCAATTGCAATGAGGGATGAAAACCTCTAATTTGGGTAGAGCTCAAACCACTTTCAAAGGAGAAATGCAAGAGGAAATCATCACAGTTTGAAGGAGAATAATAATAGAAAATCAATATGATTTATTTTCAGAATAATGTCATAAATTATTAATCTGAATATTATAATAAATTCATAATTTTAGACAAATTATGATTTTGAGTAAGAGATTGTTGTCTTAGGGAAAAAATTAAAAATCTTTTAGAAAGGGACAATACAATCTTGGTGTGCAAAATTAAAGTCATTTGTATTCCTTGATATTATGATGGGACTAAAATATTATGCAGTGGTACACCAGGGATGCCACATGCAAATATTCTGACCTTGCAGTGAAGGGATGCATCTAAAAGGTCCCCAGCCATCCTCAAACAACAGAAAATTCAGAAATTAACAAGGAATTCATTTCTAATATAGGTATGCTCATATATAAAAATCATTCTAATTTGCTAAGGAAGAAATTCTGATTGGACATCATTATTCTATAATTTTACACAATATCTCTCAATGAATAGTGGAGAATGTTTTCCATGGTTTCATATTGATGCACACTCTAGAGTATGAGTACAACAGTATCTACAAAGAAATAGAGAGGGGCACAAAGGCATGCAAACTACAAAAGGATTAACTGGTAACTGATTCCTGTAGTTTAATTTATCTATTCCCAAGCTATGTTATTTTCAAATACACGACTATATTTTCCATAAAAATAGACAAATAAGCAATAAAAAAATCATTTTTCTTTTATCCTTGCATGTTCTAAAGAAAAATCTAAGAGATATAAGTATGTGCTATGTACTATGTACTGTTCTGGCATAACACAGAAATATCTAGTCACTAAACCCAATTCCTATGGTATTAATTTTTCTGGTTTAAATTAAACCAGGTGTATTAGGATCGTAAAATAGCAATAAGACAACCATATGAGGGTATGAAAACACTTTCTCCAAAACGTATAAAGCATAGCATAGTTTAAGTACCTGACTGCTTCTAGTTTATCAAGGCTGTTCACAGACCCAATGTTCATATTAATCTTTGCCGCAGACGAAGGAGTCTATTTTATGGGGTTCAACATATATAACAGGCTATTCCCAAACAAAAACTGAAGCTCACAACTTGTTGAGCTAGTATATAGAAAACATAGAAAAAAGATGATTTATCCTTGACATCACAGACTAACAAACCCGTGTGTATACCAAATTGCAGAAAAATTAGAACACATCTTTCCATAGAATGGAATAATTTGTTCAACTGCCTCCATTTACTTGTTATGAGCACTTTAGGGATAGGTAATATCATAGCACAACCAAAGAAAGAACGTGTAAGATGCTAGATATTTATTATGGCTGTTGCACTTATTTTGTTCAATGCATTGTAGCCTACACAAGAACAGACAAATAGGAAAAAAGTATCTTTGCGATTATAGCAAATTCATGAACCAGAATACGTCTTCTTAACTTCTCCAAATCGCCATAAAATACCTCTATCATAACAGTCCTCCCCTTTTGAGCACATATAATGGTCCTGAAAGTTCAATCGAATCTGTCTAGTTGACAGAAACTTTCAATACAATATCAATAACTAAAATCCAGAGAAAACCCCGCAAATTTGAGAGCAATTTTTTTAGGGTTTTTAAATAAATAAATTTCTCGAAAAAGTAAATTCGCCAGAGTGAAAAGGGAAAAAAAACCAACTAAAAAACGAAACTCACGATTCTAATTCTCCTCAACCAAAATAACTCAACATTTTGATTTTTAAATCAGAACCTTATAAATTGGTTAGCAGAAATCCTAAAGAGGCTTGCAAATGTAAATTTCTCCATAAAAAAGAAGACAAGGAAACAAACAAAGAGCTTCTTTTACCCTAATTTGAATGCTCCAAAACTTGATGATCATGATCATTTTGGAGAACTATTGTGTGACTTAAATATCTTAAACAGATGATTGTACTCATACAAGGTGCAATGATAAATACCTAGTGTTCTCTCTACCGTTTGGTGTGCCTCCAAAATCTGTAAGCAGGTCAAACCCAAAGTTACAATGAATTTTGACTCGCCTTCAGAAATAGTTTACGATAAATTGTTCATCATTGCTATCATTTCCTGTCGATGTATATAATCCACCTCTAAAGCTAGCTAATGGTCGTAGAAACAAAATGAGGCTTAGTTTTGCCATGTATACTCTTGTTTAAATGCCACGTTAATACTAAGGCCCAGTGTCAAACCGTCACTGTGCCAACCCTATCGGCTAAAACTGGAAACGTAAAAAGTTTGGTGGACGTGAAACCATGCTCAACAAAGTGTTTTCAGGCAGCAGGTTCCGGCGTGAGACAATTCTGGTGGCCGTGTACCCTACAGGGGATTGCCTATCAGCAAATTAATATGGAGAAATTCTAATCCCAAAATGCTGGAAAATACAATTAAGTGTCGTTGAATGTCATTATGGATTGAAAATTTCTTGTGGTGAATTCATTTGTTTGCATTTCTGATACTTTTGCTTTCCACATATTCATTTGGAACACAGAAACCTAATTTTTTCAGTTGATTACATTTTCAGATATTTTTAATGACTTGTTTTTATAGTGGAAGAGCTTTAGTCTAATGAAGCTAGTAGGATAAAGTTTGTCTGTATCCGTCATATTTGAAGGAGTTATGTTGATGATGGTGGTTTTCAAGTTTGATAGGTAGACAAGGTGTTCGACATTTTAATGTAAATCATTTATTTATATAAACAAGATAAAAAAAGTGAAATAATGGACAAAATATATGAATGTAAATCATGAGCAGGTCTTGAATTGATTTCATTTTGTACATTACTATGACGAATTGTTAAGTTTCAGATTTATTTCAAATGGAAATATTTTATAATAAGGATTATTATTTTATTTTTTTCTAAATGTTAATAATATGATTTTATTGTTTTCTTTTTAAATGTATCCCTTTGGTTAAGAATAGGTTCACTCAATTTTGGGGCTTTCAAGTGGGTGTCTTCCCTTGTAAGTACTTAGGCATGCCTTTTTTTGTTGGTTCAGATAAGGCTATCTTTAGGGATAAAGTGGTCCATGCGATATCTTCCATAATTTCTTCCTGGAATCATAAATGCCTCACATTGGCTGGTAAGATTCTTGATGTCTATTTTGAAAACTCCCCCCAAAGTTGTCCAGGACCTCAAGGTGTATTTAAGATCCTTTCTTTGGAATGATAACATTGGGGACAAAAAGAAGCTTCCCCTTCTATCCTAAGATAAAGTTTTCCTTCCTAAAGAGCTGGAAGGTGCGGGTATCCAAGATTTAGTGTTCCAGAATAAAGCATTGGGGGATAAACTGGTTTGGAAACTATACATGGATCCATTGAGTAAATGGGCATCTATTATGTTTGCTAAGTATCTAAGAGGGGCTCCTAGAGAAAGGATTTTCACAGCCTCATCTCTTCCAAAAGGATCAGCTTTTCGGAATTTTCTAGTTAGCCGTAGATGAGTTATCCTTTCACACCTTTTTTGGGTTGTCCATAATGCGAAGAAGGCCCGGTTTTGGGATGAAGTTTGGAATGGTCATCCTGCATTATCTTTCATTCGGGATTGGTCTCCTTTGTCTGATAATCTTTCTGGTCTTTGGGGGGTTTTGTTGTTGATTATATTGACATTGATTCCTCGGGTCCTTACCTAGTATCTCGATGGAATTCTATTGCTTTCCTGCCCTTTGATAATGATCTCAAAGTTTCTTTTGAGGTAGAGCTTCAGAAAAGATCTCGTGTTTCAAAATAAAGATGATATCTTGGTTTGGAATAAGAGTGCTTCAAGCTCTTATTCAGTAAAAGAGGGGTATAAATCCTTGTCCCTGTCCTCTTCTTCCTGCCCTTGGCCTTCTCAACTTTTTTGGCATTTGGCTTGTCCTCCTAAAGCTGGGTCTTTTGCTTAGTTAGCAGTTCAAGATAGAGTTCTCACCAGGATGAGATTGGATAGGTTTGGGATTACTGTGGTTTTCCCTTGTGTGTTTTATGGATATTGTATGGAAACCATGGATCATGTGTTCTTGCATTGTCTGTTTGCTCTCGATTGTTGGTACTGGTTGTTTGGAATGCTTGGTTGGTCTTCTGCTATTATTCCTAATTTATTGTCGCATTTCATGGCTTGGCCTTTGCTGTATTCATCCTCTTTTTATTCCTCTCTTTGGATAGTGGCACCTTCTATTGTTATTTGGAACATTTGGCTAGAGAGGAACTCTAGGATTTTAAAACATAAATCAACTTCATTAAAGGAAGTTCTTGACAAGATTTTATCCTCCATTTCTGATGTGGTGCTTTCTTACATTTACAAAAACTTAGAGCGTCTGAGGTCCTTTTCTCATTGGGATAATTGGGTAACATGGAAATGGAGTTCACTTCGAGTCATTCCTTCCCATGGGGCTTTAATAGCTGGATTATCCTCATTTGCCGAACATAGGATGGCTAAATGGATGCCTCCCCCCCCAATTCTCCTTCAAATTAAATTTTGATGGGGTTGCTAAGGGTAATCTAGGGAAGTCAGGGATTGGGGTGGCCATCTTTGATCATAGTTCTAAGATTGTTAAAGTTGTCGGTAAATATATTGGTGTCGGCTCTAATAATCTTGCTGAATTTCAAGTGTTATCTTTTGGTCTTAATCTTGCTATTTCTTTGGACATTATGGATATCATCATTGAAGGGGACTCAATGTTGGTCTTTCAGTCGGTCTCTGCTAAGAAATGTGTTTCCTGGCATCTCCAGTACTTGTTAGAGCGTATCCTTGCACAATTGAAGTGTTTTTATATCTTTACTATATCTCACTGTTATAGGGAGATAAATGTTATTGCAAACTACTTGGCTAATAGGGCTATTGTTGAATGTGCTGAGTACTTGGAGGTTCCCCCTCGGGATATCCCTGCTTCTTGCATTAGTATTCTTCTTTAAAGTTTGACTGGTCATGGTTTATAGCCTTCATCACACTCCTTGTTGGGTGTGGTTTTTCTTTCGTGTATGTTATCAGGGAGGCTGTTGTCTAACCTTATGGCAACATCTTTGTTGATGGCATACTCCGTAAGTATCTCCTCATGGAGCAAGGAGGATTTAGATGCTACATTTGCTTGACCTATACTCCTCCTATTGAATTGGCCTTGTATTTGATTTGGCTTACCATTACTTGGTTGGTTGTGATGAATTTGATCTTTTGTAGGATTGATGTCTCCTATTTCTCATGATATTATTCTTCTTTTTTGAGCAAGGTGGTAGCATGAATATTCGGGCTCGGGATGCTCATTGCTTGGGATCATTTACTTGTGCTCATTACTTGTGTGCCTATTGTTTTTATTGTGCATACTCTTATCTTTATAGCTTTTAGGTTGGCGATTTCGATTGGCAATCATGTTGTGGTAAGTTTGTGTTGGATGACTCGTTTATCATTGCTTGGCGCCTTCACAATTTACCGTTCACTTGCATGATTGTGTAATGATGGTTGCTTTTAGATGGCAGAAGCTTCTCTTTTGATTATCTTTGATTGGGTAATCAGTGGGGGATGAGCTTCTGTAGAATGGCTTTGGCTCAATATTGTTGGGTGTCTTCATTTTCTCGGCTTGGTTTTTCCTTTCATGCTTATGATTATGTTGATCGTGTTATGTTCACTCCTCTTGCACGTTGCTTGCTTATCATAGTATGGAGTTGGTTTTTGCTCATTCAGTGAGGTTATATGTTTGTTTTTGGTTGTTTTCATAATGACCCCTCTGTTGGATTGGTTTATATCTAGGTTTTGTCATTGGCCTTCTCATGTTTATTCCTTCTATGGTGTCGCTTCTCATATGGTAAGATGCTCTAATTTATTCAGAAGGTCTTGGTTAGGTTTGGAGGATGGTGGTTGTCTTTGAGAGGTTGGAACTTGTAGATAGTCTGGTATATGAGATGGTTTCTCATCTTGTTGCTCTTTTCTTGGCTGCTTCTATGGGCTATTTTGTGGCTTGGTCTTATTCTGGTTCCTCAGGGTCTTCAGCATCCTCCCCTTCTCCTTCTTTGGACTATATTATGTTTTCTCACGATGTTTGTCTTGGCACGATCTCTTATAATAATTTCTCTTTTGATTTTTGGTATCATACTAATCAGTGGATTGGAGAACTGTTCTTCATAGACAGGGGTGGCCTAGCTTCGAATCTTATTGGCTGATCTTTTGGTTTTTTGGATGGATGCACTTCTTCCTAGTGTTTCACTTTCACAATTTTCTCTTGTATGCCTCTTCTGGCAGCTTCCTTTATATCTAATGAAGCTTGTTATGTAATTGGGAAGGGTTTTTGGGTGAATTGTGCCCATGGGCTTCTTGTAATGAGTAGATAGGCTTGTGTGATTTGAGCAATACTAAAGGGTTTTCTTACTGGTTCTTTCCCTTCAGTACTCTTTGAACCAGACACCTTGTAAAAAATAAAAATTATTAATATAATTTAGTGGTTTATCCACTTTTATTCCAAAAAAAAAAAAAGTACAATCATAATCCTATTATTTACTTTTAGGAAAAATAAACGAAATCCATATTACAAATAATTTCCACTTGAAATGAAGGACTAATTTAAAATATGCTCATGATTCATACTCATATATTTTATCCATAGTTTCACTCTTTTAATCTTCTTTATAAAAATAAATGATTTACATTAAAATATGAGCACCTTGTCTACCTATCAAATTTAAAAACCACTATCATCAATAGAGCTCCCTGCTCAAATATGATATAATATGATACATATAGACAAACTTTATCCCACTAATTTATTAAATTTACAACTCCATTAGACTAGAGATCTTCCCTGATAAAAACAAATCATTAAAAATATCTAAAAATGCAAACAAATATGATATGATATGATACATATAGACAAACTTTATCCCACTATTTTATTAAATTTGCAACTCCATTAGAGTAGAGATCTTCCCTGATAAAAACAAGTCATTAAAAATATCTAAAAATGCAAACAACTGAGAAAATTAGGTTTCCGTGTCTCTAATAAATACACAGAAAGAAAAGTGTCAAAAACGCAAACAAATGAATTTACCATAGGAAATTTTCAATCTAATAAACTCTAAAAATAACATTAACAGGGAGTAATGTAAATCTGAATGCCAATCAACGTATAAGCTGGCATATGTTGACACAGTGCAACAAACATATTCAATACGAGGCTCTACTTCTAATACTTCCGCATAAAACAATCTATATAAAAATGATGAAACAAGTTCTAGAATGGGTGTACTGCATGAAAACAATCTATATAATAATGATGTACTGGAAGATGATGAGAACCAATTTGGATTATGGGCGCCACTGTTTGGATTATCTGAACTGAATTTGTTATTTATAAGCATAGTTACCGTTGTCAGACTGCAATGAATAGCCCATGCAAGAAAATGGTGATGAATATATTTAAATTTCTTGTGGGGATGGCTATTTACATTTTTTCAGTTGTTCCTTTCTCTGTAATCTCACTCGCAACTCTCCTCCTTCAGTCGAAGATCTGATTCATGATCAAAGGCAAGATGAAGAGTGCGTTGCATTTGTTTAAAAAAATATCTTAATAAACTTCCTCTTAATTGGAAGTTTCTGAATTAAAAATAAATCCACAATATAATACTTTTATCTCCTGTTATCCATCTTGTGAACATGCTTCCACTATTTGTTATGTGTTCTCCACTACATCAAATTTTTTAACACACTCTTCCATCATAACCATTCATTATCTAGACCAATCAAATAAGTGAGGCCACAAGATGGAGGAGGACACATTAGAAAGAATTGATGAATGAAGCAAAATAAATAGTTGAATGGTCAAATGGAAATTACTCAATCTAGGTAATGGGTAGGCAAAGAAAATAAATTATTTGAAATAAGTTGTTCAATTGTTAAGAAGGGTAGGTAGCAAAAATATTGTCTTATTTCTAAGGTGAATAATTGTTTCATTTTTTTAAGAGGTGCATATCTAATGATCCAATAGTTGAATAGGGTAGTTAAGATTTTCAAGGATTCTTTTATAATTTTTCACTAAATGTGTGGGAAAGAGAAATATCTATTTATTTTTAAGGCAAGTAAATATTTAGCATTTAAAAAAAAATTCATATCTCTTGATCCAAAGATTACATGAAGGTAGGTAAGAGAAATATAGTTTTATTTTTAAGGTCAACAAATTGTTTCTATTTTCAAAGAGGTGCCTATTTAATGATCCAATGGTTGAATAGGGTAGTTAAGATTTCGAAAGAATTTTCTTTCTTTTTAAATTTTCACTAAGCTTATGTGTGTGGCTAATAAATGATCTAATGCTTAAGAAGGGGAGGTAAGAGAAATATTATTTTATTTTTAAGGCAAATCAATAGTTTCTATTTTCAAAGAATTGTCTATCTAGTGATCCAATGGTTACATAGGGTAGTTAATATTTTCAAGAAGTTTTTTCTTTAATTCCCTATTAAACTTATGCCACATGGCAAATAATCAATCCAATGGTTAACTAGGGTAGTTAAGATTTCCAAGAAGTTGTTTATATAATTTTCCACTAAATGTATGCTATGTGGAAAATAAGTGATCCAATGCTTAAGAAGTAAGAGAGATATTGTTTTTCTTAAGATGAACCAAAATTTCTATTTTCAAAGAAATGCATATCTACTAATCTAATGTTTATATAAGAGAGTTAATATTTTCAAGGAGTTGTTTCTATAATTTCCTATTAAACTTATGCAACATTGAAAATAAGGTATCAAATGGTTAAAAAAAGTAGGTAAGAGAAATGCAATTATATTTTCTATAGACTTATAAAGCACTGAGAGGGGGGAGGTGAATTACTTATAGAAAAAACAATAACACTTTAAAACTAGACTGGTAAAAGCAATTAACCAGTTTACTTAAGACTTTGCATGCAATCCAAAGTGTTATAAAAACATCCACAACAAATAAAACATCCATCATAACACAAGTGTTTATACATGGAAAACCGAACTGAGAAAAACCATGGTGAGATGGGAGTCACAAGTTAACTATCCACAGAAATAGGTAACTGACTGGTTAAGGTCTACAAAGTGCTATGTTGGGAGAAAATCCTATTAAAGATCCCAAATCCCTGTTAGGAGCTATACCTAGTTAAAGGTAGTACCCTGTTAGGAGTAACCTCGGTAGAGGATTTCAAACTCAAACTAATGGATCACCTGGTTAGAGGATTTTTACAATGAAGCTTGTTAGAGATTACCTGGTTATGGGATTTAACTATTGTAGTGATTAGAAAACAATAGGTAGCATGATCTAGAAATAGCACATCTTGCTTGTATAGATCCTCTTCTTCTCACTCAATATTGCATCACCAACATACTCTGCAACACCTTCAATAAATCACATCAAATCTAACTCATAACAACACTTGAAACTTGCATTACAAAATAGCTCATCACAATATCTTTTTATAGATATTAGATTTCATATCGGCTTAAGAACCTCATTATAATTTCCTAGGTTCAGTGTATCCAAACAATCTTTCATAACACATCACAAATCACCACCAAATTTGTCGGTTAGAGATAACTCATCACGACCGGTGATAACTCATCACGCAATCAGTGAAACTGGTTGGAACACTGATATCGGTTGAGCGTTAACCGCTCCAACTCATAGAATGATTTTCCTCCACTCGTCTCCTTGTTGATATCTATTGAATCTTCAAACTGGTGTCAGTGAAATAGACCAAAACCAATTGTCATTTCTGCATATATCGGTTGTCTACATATACCAGTTTAGACATCTTCATACCGGTTAGACTTCTCTATACAAATGATACTAGTTTGCATTACTAAGACTTAGGAGTAGTACCAGTTTGTTTTAACTAAGATGACTATGAAAATATGAACATATGTGTGTATATGTGTCATCAATGACTACACATAAAGTCATCCATTACAAAAAGCATCATCAAGCCAACAATCTCCCCCTTTGGCATTGATGGCAACACTTTGAAAATTTTACAACTTCACAACTAAGTGTTCTTACAAAATTGTACATACATATTTCTACTCTCCCTTTGACAACAATGCCAAATTGAAAAGTAAAATACATATATATTATATTAAAATTTGCATCAAAAACTGCATATACATAAATATAAGAGTTTTTCGAGGAGTGTTCACTACAAGTTTTAATAAAATATCACTGAAAGTAATCCTTATATGTGCAAAATAATTATCCCATGTTTCTAATAATGTTTCAATGATCTCAATAGTTGTCATAACTTGTGCAACAAATTCTTCCATTGCATCTACTGTGCTCATTTCTGGGGTCACCAAAATTGCTTTTGAATCCTTGTATGTCCTTTGTAAGATTTCTACTTTTGGACTCAACTGGTTCTTCAGTTATTTAAGGGATCTTAGTCACTTAGCTTGTTCAAAATCATAAACATCTAACCCATGTTGCAAAACATCAACTGATTTTCCAAAATCTAATGCTAAATCTTGTAATGGTATGTAAGCATTATATATCTTCTCCAGTTCTTTTTCTGTATCTTCTCACCTCTTCTTCAAATTAGAATAAAAAAATGAACGTTAGATGTATAGGCCCAAAGTCGTCCTCTAGTTTCAACAAGAGTTCTCAAAAGATCTTTATTCATAGATAAAGCAATCTTTCTTTTATCAATATTTGATATTAATTGCTCTCCCCTCTTCTTCCTGTAATTATTTTCAGCTAAGGTATGTGTTGCTTCTTCAAGGGATTCCAATTGGTTAGCAGCATCAGCAACCAATTGGCCAAGCTTGTTGATAGGGGTAGACAAATTGCCTGTGCCAGTCTCTAGTAGAAGATTTGACAAAATGTCAACAACAGTTTTTATAGTTTCTGCTTCTTTTCTCTTCTCTTTTAACATTTTCTTTTGAGCCTGGGATTGCATCACTATAGAATTCTCCATAAGTTCATATGCACTCAATTTATCCACATCAATTGGACCTTGTATACTGATTGAGTCATCATCATCATCATCAGTTTTCTGCTTCACCTTTGCTTTTTCATTTTCAGCTTTTTTTTCTGCTATCTTCTCCTCTATTTTCTCTTTTTCTTCATCCTTTTTCTTTCCAGTCTCCTTCTCTTCAACCTCTTTCTCTGGTTTCTCTTTCTCTGCCTTTGTTTCTCTTGTGTAGCTATAGTGACCGGTGGCAGTTGATTTTCAACTTGGTGTTCACTATCTAGTGGTGGTTGAATATCCACACTTGGTGTATGAGTAATGTCCAGTTGTTGTACAGTTTCCTTAATTGGTTCAATGACATTATCAGTTGTGTCAACAATGTCTTGGATTTATTCAGTATCATCTACAAAGAACATAACCAGTGGAGAACTAGTGTCATCCTTATTCTTAATATGATAGACAACATCTGATGTAATAAACTCTTTAGCATCTATCCCTAGTAGAGCTCCAACCTTTATTTGATTAGGCTTATTTTCATAGCCTTTCAATAGTGCATTCATTCTCTGAATGCCTTTTGCAACTCTATGAGTATCATCTTCGACAAGTTGAGTCTTTCCACCCACTAACCTTGGTCTTCTTGCCTTAGAATAAAATTGTCCTTTGAACTTATCAAGAAATGCTAATAATTCATCTCTAGATAGCTCGGGAAAATATTGAATGAAAAGTCTATCAATAACTTCTTGATCCCGATCTACAATACTTTTCCATTTATTTTGATGAATAGAATATAAAGAATTAGAAATATCCTTTTCAATATCTTGAGGCAACCAATTGTATTGACACAAATGGTTGATTACCTCTTGAATAATTTCTTATTTCTGACCTTCATCAAATAAATCAAAATATTCTTTTACATTATCAAACTGTTTCCTCCCTAATTTTTTTAATGTCCTCTCAAAATCAATCATTAGTTTGTATGATGTAACATTAATAGGAGTACTTTGCTTTGAAATGTCTCGTACTGGTTTGGATTTCTTACCAGTCAAATTCATCTTCTTTGGTTCCTCTTTAGTGTCAGTATCCTCAAATTCTTCTTGAAGAATGAGATGTCTACCTCTCTTCTTTGTTGCAGCCTACTTCTTTTCATATAACTTGGATACAGGTTCCTTTTTTACTTGAATACTTCTAGTCACCTGTGTACCAGTGGTCACGGAAGATGCTTGCTCAACTTTCTTCTTTTTCTCTTTGGTAATATTGGGTTGAGAAGGTGCAATCCTTTCCTGGTAAGTTCCCATTCTTTTCTTCTTTTTATCCTTAGGAGATGCCAAAAGGTTGTTGGCATAACCGATTAGTAAGTCATAGCTGACTTCATAGCTCATTTATTCTATCTCTTCTTTCTTGGGTTCAATGGCCTCCATAAGGAAAAAGTTAGTGGTTACAATAAAACAAATGTCTTTTTCAAAGTGTTTCACCACTTCATTAGATAGCCTTAACCTCATGCTCATCTTCTTTTGAAACTCATTAAAGTATCTATTCATGGCAATAGGAAATGTGTTCTTCATAGCCTTAATGTTATTTTTAATTTGGGTTGTAACCGGTATGTCCTTCGACCATTGAATATCACCAATTCCTAGTATGAAATTATGAAAGTAGAAGAATAGACCAATCAATAGTTGACCATATTTAAAAATTTGACTATTGTCATTCTTAATTGATTTTAAGTTCAGCATCAATTGACTTCTCATTTCCTCACACAAATCATAATCTGCATTCTCTACCATCATCCTGTAGGTGGCATGCCCAACAACAGATGGTACATTGTTCATCCTGCTATAAAGGAAAATCTGATAGCCAATAACTATTGTTACAAATTTGACTATTGTTAATGCAATGTTGTTGACTGATATAGCATGACCGTCATCAGTGTCGTTTGTAAATGCAATCATAGTCTCTTTTGAAATTGTGCTCAATTTTTGGTACTTCATTGATTTGGTAGAAATCAGTTACTGCATGAATAGCTTCCTTTGTGATTGTGTGTGACCTGTCAAGATACATATTCCCTCCATGTACATGACTAAGGATAATCCTAGCATGCTCTTCCTCAAAATCTTCAAAAAATTATGCTATATTATGAAAACCCTTTTCATAAACCCTAATATGTTTAGGTTTAATTTTCCCGCTCTTATCACATAGAGATTTAAGCTGACAATAGATTGCTAGTGATCCTAGATCCTCAATTTTGCAATCAATTTAACTAGACAAATCTCCTTTAATCAAAACACCATCAGGAACTTGAGACAATTTATTATATGATTTTATTTTATCGAATTCTATTGACTCCATGGTTTCAGTAGTAATCATAAGGCTCTCTACTGGTGTAGACAATGATGCCATTCTAGATAATCTTGATTCAAGAGAGAATAATAAAAGAATACCTTATTCCCTTCATGCTGGTAGGGTTTCTGGTTGATCTCTCCTATGCACACCCATTTTACCTTTTCTTATCTTCGAATCTGATTCCACTTTTGATTTGTAGCACACATTCATTCACAATCTGCTAACAATGCTCTGTTTCACTCTACAAGTGCTCAAAAATCTTTTTTGAATGAAATTAGGGTAAAAATAACCTAGTAAAACTTCCTTTTATAAACTTACCCACTGCATTAATTACACTATCGATAGGGTAGAAAACCCTAATTACCACTTAATAAACTCGCCTATATCGATAGGTATATAACCGGTTGGTAATCCTTTAAAAAACTGGTAGTCAATGATATAAAAAATTGTCATATTAAAACTTGAAATGCAAAATTCTCTTACCATACACTCTTCAAGGGGTCTGGAAGTGGATTTACCGCTATTCTCCCCTTAGCCTTGTTGAAAAGCTCAGTTCACCAATGTAGGATTCTCCACACTAAGTGAAAGGTTAGATTATTCTGTTGGCTTGTCCTCACTTTTCTTCTTCCAAATTCTGTTCATCTTCACTTTGGTTTCTTCAACATCAACCTTCTTCTTACCTTTCTGATATTAAGAGTGGTTCACTGCTTTGTTCTTCTTGATTCTACAAAACTTAGCCATGTGTCCCGGTTTGTGACAATGATAGCAGGCCATCCCAGATGCTCTCCACGATCCTACAATACCTCTTCTAGTTCTCCTTTTGGAGTTCATAGCCACATGTTCATAGTTATTTCAAATTGTGCAAATCACATTTGTTACCTTCTCCATCTCATATGGACTAAACCAGTTGACATAGGGTTTTTGTCAGTTCGTGTTTCTTCAGTTGTCATAGGTACTTCTCCAATCACCAATAGGTCTTGGATTCATGTGAGGTGCTGGATAGTTCACTCCATATCTGCATTCAACTGATCTATGTCCATACATATTTCATGTGTAATAATGACCTTCAAATATTCTAGACACATATCTAGTGTTAGCATTATAGCTTGTGTTCTCAATAGATCTACTTCTACACACATTAGCACTATGTTGAGGTTTGTGACAGATAAAGCAAACAGGTTTGAAAGCTTTCTTACTGGTAGGCTTCTTAGCCTTAGGAGAAGTTTTACCTATATGCATGTTGCTCTTGGTACTAGAAGATTCTCCTTTCTCATATGTATTTAATCATAGTCCAGATGTATCACCTTTCATTCTCTAAGATTGGATCTATTCATCTAGCATGGAGGAACTCTTGTTGAATTTTTCAAGTTTCCCATTAGCCTAAGTAAGCTCTTTGGTAAGATCTTCATTATGCTTAGTAAGGGTCTGTCTAAGAGACATTTCCATTTCAAGATCTAACTCTAGTTGTTATTTTTCTTCCTTCTCCTCATGTCAGTGTTCATGCAAAGCTGCATTCTCCTGCTTGATCTTAGAAATATCATGATTGTTCTCTTTGATCAGGTCTTCATCTTCCCTCCTTGCTTCAATTTCTTGACTCATACGGATTTTTAGGGCTTCAAGTTCTCTCCTCAGATTTAGCTTTTCACCATTCAGTTTCTTTACTTCTTCAGCCAATGCATCAATATTGGTCTCATCTAAAGAACCGTTGTCAAAGATCTCCAATAGTTGTTCAGTCAGATCTCTCCTTTTAACTTGTGAAGCTTTGAATCTACCTCTCAGAGTTTCAAGCTCTTCCCTGATTACATCAAGAACTCTAGGCATCTCTCTATAACTCATATCCCCCATAATGGATTTAGGGTTTCCTTCCAAGTGATTAAGCCATAAGGAAGTTAGGCTTTGATACCAATTGATAAAATTATAAAGCACTGAGAGGGGGGCTGAATCAGTGATAGGAAAAAAAATAACACTTTAAACCCAGATCGGTAAAAACAATTAACTAGTTTACTTAAGAATTTGCATGCAATCTAAAGTGTTATAAAAGCATCCACCATAACACAAGTATTTATACATGAAAAACCCAACTGAGAAAAACCACGGTGAGATGGGACTCACAAGTTAACTATCTACAGAAATAGGTAATTGACCAGTTAAGGTCTACAAAGTGCTTTGTTGGGAGCGAATCATGTTAAATATCCCAAAGCCCTATTAGGAGCTATACCTAGTTAAAGGTAGTACCCTATTAGGAGTAACCTCGGTAGAGGATTTCAAACCCAAACTAATGGATCACCTGGTTAGAGGATTTGTACAATGAAGCTTGTTAGAGCTTACCTGGTTAGGGGATTTGATTGTTGTAGTGATAGAAAAGAACAGGTGGTATGATCTAGAAATAACACATCTTTCTTGTATAGATCCTCTTTTTCTCATTCAATACTGCATCACTGACATACTCTGCAACTCCTTCAATAAATCACATCAACTCTAACTCATAATAACACTTGTATCTTGCATTAAAAAATAGCTCATCACAATGTCTTTTAATAGATATTAGATTTCATGTCATCTCAAGAACCTCATCATAATTTCCTAGGTTCAGTGTATCTAGAAAATATTTCATAACACATCACAAATCACTGCCAAATATGTTGGTTAGAGATAACTCATCACACAATCAGTAAAACTAGTTGGAACACTGATATTGGTTGAGTGTTTACTACTTCCAACTCATAGATCGATTGTCCTTCATTCGTCTCCTTGTTGATCTTCATTGAATCTTCAAACTAGTGTCAGTGAAATAGACCAAAACAAATTGTCATTCCTGCATATACCAGTTGTCTACATATACCAGTTTAGATATCTCCATACTGATTACACTTATCTATACAAATGATATCGGTTTACAATACTAAGACTTAGGAGTAGTACCGATTTGTCTTAACTAAGATGACTATGACAATATGAACATATGTGTGTGTATATGTGCCATCAATGACAACACATAAAGTCATCCATTACAAAAATCATCGTCAAGCCAACAAATAAGGTATCAAATGGTTAACAAAGGTAGGTAAGAGAAATGCAATTATATTTTCAAGGTGAATCAATAGTTTATGTTTTTAAATAGTTGCCTATCTAGTGATATCTAAAGAGTTTTTCTTATAATTTTTCACTAGTCTTATGTCCCATGATGAATAAGTGATCTAATGGTTAAGATGTGTAGTAAGAAAAATGTTGTTTTATTTTATTAGTACTTACCATTAGGCTAGTACTATTGTAATCAGTTGCACCAATTTTCATTAACACCTTATTACTAAATTGTAGAAATTGTTTTTCTTCAATCTAATAGGTTCAAATAATTTGCATCTTATTACCCATTTTTAGGATCCACTTTCTAAACTTGTTATTATTTGATATATATTACAAGGTAACTACCATGACCAATAAATTTTATCTTTATTATTGAAACTAGGTGAAAATATTTTGATGCTCGAATTAATTGATTATTAATTAATTGTGAAATAATTAATATTAATACAATGTAATATAAATAAAAATTATTCTCACTTTTAATCTTATCAACATTATTATTAACTATTTTATTAGTTTTAAAATATAAAAGTTCAAAAATTATTGTTAATATTTACTCAAATATGATAAGTGGTGAGTACATAATAGGATTGGGAATAGTTTATATCAAACTAGTATCCCATTAGAATCATAACTATCTATTTCTTTTGTGTAGGGGAAAAATCAATCATTAGGCATAGATCTATGACCCGAAGCATTCCTTTCACCCATATGTGCTTCTTAATGTTTATAATATCGAGTAATATTGATAAATACATAATTTTCGAGGTTCTCTGACTATACAATCATGTAAATACTTATAGAAATGTGATGCATTTAGTTAGTTTATTTTTAGAGCATCAATTGATGTGTGTAGAAGAACCTATTTTTTATAATTAAATGACATCTTGACATCTAGATCATAAGAATGAATGGATTAAATATCTTTAAATATAAGGATATAACACCATATCAATCTATTTATTCACCCCAATGTGGGAAGGGTAAAAAAGGGAACTTTAAATTTTTTAAGTCAAGATAGAGAAATATGAGTTGAAAAATTATAAATTTTAATATAGAAAAATGGAATGTTGATAGTATTAAAAGGGTTTCAAGTCAATGTGGATTATAACACTTCCAAAGTGAGGAACCCCCCTAGCATTTGCGGGCTAAAGTTGAATTTTGGTAGGTCTTCCTATGGCAACCCAAGTCAGGCGGGAGGTAGTGGTGTAATTAGGGATTCATGTGGTGGTCTAATACTTACTTACATGACAAACCTTGGGGTACAAACTTCCAACATGGTCGAAGTGGCCACCATTTTCATGGGCTTGTTGTGGCTAGGGATATGGGCCTCAGAAACATCATTGTTGAAGGTCACTCTCGGAAAACTGTTATGATTCTTAATGAAGTGGCTAAGTTGGATTGGAAGTGTAATGTACCTGATGACAAATTGTAATGTACCTGATTGCAAACACCTAACAGTAATGTACCCGATGGTAGATACTTGATGGCAGTGTACCCAATGGTAGATACTTGGCAGGAAATACCCAATGGAAAATACCCAAAGGACAATGTACTCGGCAGTAGATACCCAATGGTAAACACCTGATGATAATATAACCTATTGGAAAAATGGTCAGCGCTCCCCTCAGGATTCATGACAAGAGACTAACTACCTCCCATGTGATCCATATCTCTGTAGTTTTTATGGGGCATTGATAGATCGATCCTTTGATGCAATGGCAAGTTGGGCCAACAAATGGTATCAGAGCGTTGGGTCACAGGTTTGAATCCCCTCGGGTAACACTAAGGGGGAGATTGTTGGCAAAATGGTCACCGCTCCCCTCAAGATTTGTGAAAAGGGACTAATTACCTACCGTGAGATCCATATCTCTACAGTTTGTATTAGAAATTGATAGATCATTCTTTTGACAGAATGACAAGCTGGGCCAACATACCCAATGACAATGTACCCAACGGTAGATACCTGATGGCAATACCCAATGACAATGCACCTGACGGACGATAATGTACCCGATGGTACTTCCTATATAGTAATAACTCACACTCGTACGGAAAAAAATGAGTATTATATTCAATCTACTCATAAATATGGAAGCCTATCATTATAATCTAGGGTAACACAATCGATCGCAGATCAAGGCATATGCAAACCAAAAAAAGATTCCTAACAATTAGAGACTTGAATTCCCAGATTATATCTATATTCATAAATTTGTCTTCACAAGAAGATGTCACAATTTTGAAGCACAATGTGAAATATCAGAATGATATTTCCAATGACAGACTAGGGTTTGGAATGACTCCCATTGAAACTGCGAGGACCAGAATAGGGAGGATCTTGCACCTTGGAAATGATAACCGAAACACTCAATTTCAACAGTAATTGAAAATACACAAGAGAACATAAATTCCACTATGATTTCCTACAAGCCAACCATGACCTTACAAAGAGCTCCAAGAAGTTTCTCGAAGGGTTACAAGAAGGGAGACAAGAGTTATTTATTACATTAAATTAATTAATTAAAGGGTACGTAAGATATTATTTAATTGAATCATTTAAATATTTTGAAGATATTACATGAAAGTTGCCTCTCTCATTGACAAGTGCCACACCCTCTACCTTACTCTTAACAAGGTTAGATCTTGCCACATGTAGTGTGAGGGAAATAGGGTATCATACAAGTTGTTTGGGTTGTGTGTGATGGTTAATAATTTAAGAGTTTGGTCCCACTTGCATGAAGTCCCCAGTGAGGCTCATGCTATGTTTGATGTGTAATCCCAAGATCACCTTTTTGGTATTTTCTATTCTTGCCTTCTCCTTCCCTTGTTGGATAATGTGGAAAGAAATTTATTCTGTTGGTACACATCATTGGTGCTTTCAAACTTGTCACTTTCTCAATTCAACTTTTGGGGTTGTGAGAATGAGACTCAAAGATTTGAACTAGGTGGAATTGGATGAATGCTTTGAGTACACAAAGAATGGTGAACTTTGGAGAAAGGTGGCTCAAGGAAATTTGGACTCCTATGTTAAGGGTATGAACAATAATGATCCCAAACTATCTATGGCATTGTCAAGATTGGGACTATTGCCTTTGTGATATTTGAGGAAACCGTTGTAAAAGTGATTGGATTGGCCTTGGATGGCATTTCCTTCCCAAGAAACCTAACGAGAATTATAAGGAAGATTTTGACCACTTCTTTAAACCTCGTGAAGGGGTCTCTAAACTCCAAAGTGGCTACAACGAAGAATCTAGAATGAGGTTTCCATTCTCTTTATTAAATATTTCACCTTGGATGACAAGACGAGGAGATTTCACCTTCAATTCTTTCCTATGTCAACCACATGCACCACAAGGTAAGAATCAACTTTCCTTACTGGCTGAAATCTTCCTTGTCTCAATCTATTTCCAAAGCTATTGTAATGGGGGAACCCTCCCTTCATCAGGGCCTTATTCATAGGCTGTATAATTTCCATTTGACCCAAACCCCCTTGGGTGGGATCCCTACTATTGAAATTAGGTCCATCTATGACCTTGGCTTATATGATGATCATATTGTCACCCTGTCCAACTCTATTGCAGTGTGCTAGTTAGGCCACAAAATACCCACTAGAAAGAACCCCGCATACATGGCTAAATTCAAAGCCATTCCTGCCTCTAAAAAAGACCTTGTTAAAGAACCCTAGACTGAGGAACGTAAGGATGTGGAAATCATTGAGGACTTAAATTTTAACTCTATTTTCTCTGATGAATTAGACTCCTCTAAAACCATGGGCTTGGCTTTCTCCCTTGCCACTGATGTTAATGAAGATATTAACCCTTTCCCTCCTCCCATAAACCCTCCCCCTTCTGCTAATACTAAGTTGTTGAGCTCGATTATGGCCCTCACCAAGATTGTAAAGGGCATTTATGATGGTGTACAAAGACAAGAAGATTTGTTGAAGTGGATTTTTGAATAGATGAATGTGGCAATAAGAAAAATTAATAGGCTGGAGGTGGCTATGGAGGTACAAGCTAGTGATAATACCTGACTTGACGACGTTGATGATGATAAAATTTGAAGGTCTGCTGATGAATTTATTGACCTTATGGAGAAGTGGGACAAGGTGAACATGAGTATTGAAGACATGGATTTCAAGCTTAAGATGACTAAGACTAAAATGGATCTAGAAGAAATTAAGTGCTCCCAAGAGACCCTTAAAATGAAAATCGAGGAGGATAATTTAGCATGTAGGAATGTGGCCAACATGTATTAAGCATCTTTATAAGCTTTCTAGACCATATAGGCCGATTTGAATCTAGGAAAATGGAGAAGAAATGGAAATGGAACGAGGCCCTAATTGTAGGTTCAGGCCCCACAAAGTCCCTTGTTAAAGCCATCCTTGATTTTTCCTTAGTGTCTTTGAACAGGAATTGGGTCTTTGAAAAAGGTGTCATTCTCTGATAAAGTATTAAGTCTTTCCCAAGATTGGTAGGATTAAATGTTAGGGTTTCAAGCAGATCTGAAGCAAATATGAACTAACAATTATATGCAGATTTAAATACAAAAGATAAAGAAGTAAAACAAGACATAGATAACACAAAGATTTAACGTGGTTCACCCAAAATGGGTTACATCCACCATACACAGCCATCCAATCTTTCTTACTATCCAGCAAAAATAGTACATCAACCTTACAATGCCTTAAGCATCCCAACCGCTTATAACATGCATTTTTAGGGCAACAAACAAAGTCGGCCTTTTTAGGGTTTTATTACAATGTCGGTTTTCATAAAAGAAAATGGCAACAAAAAAAATTTCTCAGGGGCTCCCGCCCCTGAACCCCCACTTTCCTCAGGGGCTGCTACCCCCAAACCCCTGCCCGATGCCTGGCTCAGCCTCGGACCCTGGCGAGGATATGTGCTGAGTGTACAGTACTTTTCTGATCAGTCGCCACATTTCAACATTAACATTCCCCCTTGTAGTTGTTCATCTCTTTTGTGCCTTTCTTGGGTGGTTATGCTATTTTTTTTTGGTGTTTTTATTTTTGTTGGTTTTCTAGTTTCTATCTTGGCCTTTAAGTTGTTTTGTTGGGTTTTTGGTTGATGTCAGTGGTGGGTTTTTTGGTCGGCAACGCCTTCCTCATGCACCCTAGGTGTCACTCTGGATATGTAATAGTACGTGACTATGTTACTTTTATTAATCAAAACACTTACAAAGTGATGTAGGAGAATCTGGATGAGCTAGCAATCAACGTCAACAAAAATGTTTTAAGGAATTGTGTCTATTTTGGTGATCTTGGTCATCTCTCAACATAGCAAAATTAGTTATGTAGACAAATTTTCCAACTTGAAGTTTAAGGCTTAGTGAGTAGGTCAAGAAATTTTTTCTTAAAACCTATTAGCATTTGAGTAAAATTATTATAGATATGATTTAATGCATTCCTTCACTCATGTAAAAAATGCTTAAAATTGATCGTGGATGCTAACTTGAATACTTGACCTCTTGATGCAGAGCATCCACACCCACACACACAAGCCCTACACCTTTTAGGAATCTACTTCACATTGTTGAGGTTTCACAATGATTAAACACTTCCCCTTATGAAGGTTTTCCATAATATTTAATAAAACCCCACACATATTTCTCTTGCCTATGAACTCAATCATACCTTCTAGACCAACTCGGATAGGTTTCTTGGCATTGAGGACAATCATAAACCAAAGGGAGTTTAAGTTTGTTTGAAGGATACCATCAATTTCTATAGGGCCTTGAGACTTCCACACACCCTTGTAACACTCCTACTAACCCTTAATTATCAAATACCATGTACTCTGATACAACCCTCAACATGTACAAAAGGTTACTGTTAAACAAGAACTTACTGACCTCTTTGACACACGCTCACTCAAAAATTAATAAATTTTTCAATTGAAGATATTTTGCTGATCGCTCTAGTAAGACTCTAGAAAATTGGAGTATAAAGAACATATTAAAAAATAAGAAAGATCCAACGGTTAAGTTTTGAGATATTGACCCCATATTAGGACTGTATTTTTCTTGTGACAGTCAAACCTTCTTGAGGCAAGTTTTCAGTCACCTTCCTACCTCAAACCACATAAAAAACCTATCATGGAACCTTGAAACAATAATGGAATGGTAATTTACATAATATTACATATTTCCACCAATTTGTGTGGCTTGATCAACCAGGAACAAAAAGATATAGCATTTTCTTTGTCTCAGTTTGCCCTAGTTCTAGGTTTTGACAATTTTGAGAGAACTAGGGATCTTGTTTGTCGGGTACATTATCCTTCGGGTATTTTCCATTGGGTATTTCCCGCCAAGTATCTACCATTGGGTACACTGCCATCAAGTATCTACCATCGGGTACATTACCGTTAAGTGTATGCAATCAGGTACATTACAATTTGTCATCATGTACATTACCATTTTATGTCAGGTACATTACACTTCCAATCCCTGAGAGGAGGGCGAAGGCCCATAATATTGCAAATTCTAACCTCCCTCTGAATTAATCTGCTAAGAGCCTTAGTCATCAGAATGAAAAGGAAGGGGGATAAAGGATCCCCTTGACGAATGCCCCTAGACCTAGAGAAAAAACTGGAGGCAGATCCATTAATCAACACAAAGAATTTTGGGGTGGAAACACATTGCTCAATAATCTGGATGAAGATATCTCTGAATCCAAAGGCCCTGAGGATTCTGAGGAGGATGCACCAATTAACTCTATCAAAATCTTTCAGAAGGTCAAGTTTTAGGAGGAAACCCATTTTTTTGTTAATAGAAAGGGAGTGGATGTTCTCATGAACCACAATTGCAAAATCCAGGATCTGCCTCCTAGGTAAAAAACCATTTTGATGTTTATAGATTAAAGAGGGGATGAAGAGCTTAAGCATGTGCACAAGAATCTTGGTGAAAATTTTATAAATAGAGTTGCAGAGGCTAATAGGTCTAAAATCCTAAAAAGAGAAGGCGTCAGGATTCTTGGGGATGAGCACTAGGAAAGTGGCATTCAGCTCCTTTAGGAGAGAGTGGGATCTAAAAAGTTCTTGAGCAGCAGCAACCACATCAGAGCAGATAATATGCCAAAAGTTTTGAATGAAAAAAAGAGGGAAGCCATCAGGTTGGGGGACCTTGTTACCTTCAAAAGAGAAAATAGCACTCTGAACTTCTTCAAGGGAGGGGATTTTGGTAAGCTCCAAGTTCATGTCCCTAGAGATGATGAAGGGAATTCCCTGCAAGATTTTAATCTGAGCTGAA
The DNA here is from genome assembly GCF_030272615.1 of Cryptomeria japonica. NCBI lineage: Eukaryota > Viridiplantae > Streptophyta > Pinopsida > Cupressales > Cupressaceae > Cryptomeria > Cryptomeria japonica. Next base: position 98,803,254 of record NC_081406.1, on the reverse strand, counting down.
GGAACCAAGTGATCGTCCATAGAAAGGAGATTGGAGAAAAAATTGATGGCTTCCTGACAAATCTCATCATGCTTATCAATCCATCTCTACCCAATTTGAATTTTGCTTATTCTATTGGCGGCCCTGTGCTTAAGAGTCATCATTTGAAAGAACTTTGTCTTTTTGTCTCCGCTATTGATCCATAAGGCTCTTGATCTTTCCTTCCAAAATTCTTCTTCTTTGGAGATGATATCATGTAATTTGGCCAAAATATCAATTTCTTTATTCGAAACATCAATATCAAACCCGTAAGCTTGAAAATGCTCTTGAACCTTCGCAAGTTCCAGTTTGAGCTTATCTTTAGCTTTGAAGATGTTGCCACAAGTCGATTTGTTCCAGTGTTGGATATTAGAGTTAACATTGGATAGCTTCTTGGCTATACGAAACATAGCCATTCCCTGGATATCAATGTTCCACCACTCCAAAATTTTATCTTGGATTTCCAAAGCCATGAGCCATATTTTCTCAAATCTAAAGGGGTAAGCCTTTCTGCCAGACAACAGAGAGATAGTGAGGCAAATTGGAAAGTGATCAGATCCAACCTAGGCTAAGGCATTGAGTCTGCAGGATGTCAGTCGGAGTGAGTCTAGAGAAATAAGACCCCTATCTAGCTTAACCTGAATAAGATTCTCCCCATTGCATCTATTGGACCAGGTGAATTTAGCCCCAATAAGATCAAGATCTAAAAGGCTTAAAGTGTTGATCATGTCAGCCAAGTCCTCTCTTCTATTAATAAAAGTTGGCAAGCCACTGGATTTTTCAAAATTATAAAGAGGGGTATTGAAATCACCCAGAAGGATCCATTTCTCATTAGGGAAGAGAGATCGAGCAAGGCAAATGGAAGACCATAGAGAATTCCTAGTTGATCTCCCATTAGGAGCATAGATGTTGGAAATGATCCAAGGGGATCCATCCTTAAGATTAAAGAATCTAGTAGCAATGTGATTGGGAGAAGAGAGAACCACATTACCACAAAGCCTTCTTGGATTCAAAAGGGTGGCAATACCACCTGAAGCACCATGAGCATCCATGTAGTGAACACCTCAATCTCCAAAAATTGCCAATTTGAGTTTTTCCACTTTACTACCAGGCATTTTCATTTCTTGGAGAAGACAAATATCAGGTTTGTGATCTCTGATCAAGTTAGATAGTAGGTCATTCTTATGGGGGTGGTTTAATCCCCTTATATTCCATGAAATGGCCTTCATTTAGCATGAGGGGGGGATCCCATCCCCATTTCTGGTAAAGTTATCTGGGCTCCATCTATAATGGCAACCTGACTCTGTCTATCTCTGCTCACTGCATTAGAAGGTATCCCCACCCCCCTTGAATCCGATCCACAATCCACTCTTTGTCTGTTTTTGGTTAGGACCCCCCCAGGGTATGGGGTGATTTGGCCAATAGGGGAGTTCCTTCTTCTATTTTTGGGCTTGACCTCAATAAAAGGAGCAGATTCCTTAGGAGGAGGATCTTGTAAGGAGTCAAAATAAGGATTGAACTCAAAGGAGATATCCATATCAACAATCAACTAAATGGGAATATCTTGGGTAGATCCAAAAGAAATTGGAGAAACCCCATCAGAACAGGTCACAGGAGAGGGAACCCCAACGATCTCCCCAAGGTCCAAGCTACTTGGGTCAAGGTCAACATGAATGACTGGTTTAGGACAAGAGATAACCAGAACATAATCCAAAATAGATGAGGGGGGCACTGCAGCCAAGGCATCCACCTTTTCTAGGGGCAACTCATTCCTTTTTCTCCATTCCTTCTTAGGCTTGGAAGGGCACTGTCTAGCCCAGTGACCAACTTTTTTGCAGTGGAAACATGCAAAGGGGATGGATTCATACTCAAATTTTTGCACCCATCGACCGAGCTTGGAGAAGAGATCTACCTCAGAAGGAAGGTTAGAGGACTGCTTGACATTAACACAAAGTCTAGCATAGACTAGACGTCTTTTTTCTATAGTCATTGGGTCAATAGAGATCAGATCCTCGAAGCAGGTAACAATACTTGAAAAAAATTCTTCTCCCCAAAATTCCATGGGTAGACCTAGCAGTTTGACCTAGATAGGGGCTTCATTACATTCCCAATCTTTGGGTTTAAACCCTGGTTCCCATTTTTGTAAGGGTCAACGAGGCTTTTCCTAGCATCCAGGGACCTCCCACAAGGACAGATCGAAAGTCCTCTTCACAAGAGAATGCAAAGGAGAAGAAGCCACCAGCCATAGCCACAACGTCAGTTTAACCTTTACCTTTCCATTTCCTCGCCACCCAGGAATGAACAACCTCAATGTTTGGACATGGGCCTATAAATTTTCCAACCAGGACCAAATTCATATGAGCCATATTCTGATCAACAATACAGTCTGAAATGGAGATGGAGCAAGTGCCAGAGTCTCGGTCAACCTTATGCAGTACCAATGAAATGGCCTTGCCTTTAAGCTTTGAGGAAAAAAGAGAGGCCCATTTCTTGTTGTATTCCATAGAGGGAATCTTATTATTGGGGCCCTCAACCTCCCCAGTTTTGTCAGAGGTGACAGAAAAACCATTGGTAGTATTGGTACCACCATCCCAGGTATCATGCGAAGCCCCATCCAAAGGCTTTGGGGGGGCATCACCTAGACTCCCTGATCCTATGGGAGAGAAATTCAAACCTGAACCAGTTCCCACTCCAACTCCCACTCCTGCTCCTGAAATATGTAGAAATATACAATAAACATGTCCTACACCTGCAAACTTGTCTTAAATGATATGTAGACTACTTTTGTTCATTTCACTTAATGTGCCTTGACTTCTTCTATGTTTTCTCACATCTTTGATTGTTGGTATTTATAAATATCTTTGTAGATCTATCAATATGTCACAAGGTGACTTGTTCTTCAAGATTAAATCTTAGAAATGTGTATGAATAATTGAAAATAGCAATTTTAAATCTTACAAATTCTTCTAGAATGTTTGTACAGAGATAAGTTCCTTGTAGAACACTAATTGAAGTGTAAAGTGAAATGGTTCCCCTTTATAGTACCGAATGGTCAAAATAAATTATTGAATGTCTTTAGGTACAATAACATGATAGTACATCATGCAAATTTGTATTTAGTTAACCCTAGGCTAGAAGAGTAATGGTGAGAAGTTAGTCAATTCTGAATTTAATTGCTTTAAATTGAAATGGGACAAATATTTGACCACAAAAAAGATCTTGTAACTATAAACTAATCTTAGAAAATAAAAGAAACTAAACCTCAATAAACAACCTATGCATTAAGTTAATTATGAGTATAGTTGTTAAACAAGTTGATTGTAATGTGAATGTATAAGAGTGTGAAGCATTTAAATATATATAGAAAGAGAGAAAAAAAATACTATGAGGACAATTTTAGTTGAATATAAATTCATTTCTTAAGACTTAAATATTAGAGATCTAAGTCATCGTGCTTGAACTTTTAAATGGAGCAAAATTTACTTATATTTTAGCCTCCCTCCAATGAGGGCGGCTTTCTCACCATTTTAAATCCAAAACCATATTAAAAAAAAGCCATTACTTGAGATTCATCTAATAGAGGTTGTCTCACCGAATATATCTCTTGGGTTTTATATGGGAATTGGTAAATCCTTTGACAAGTCACGAATACTGGCTAGAGTTCTAACCTTGACTACTAGCAGCCTTCCCCATAAGTACCTACGGAAAGAATTACAACAAAAAAACACATTTTCTAAGTCAATTAAAAGAGTCTGCACATGAAAATCTACGAAGGAAAGTAGGCAAAATTAGGGCAACTCGAGGAAAATAGCTAAAATAATAGAACAACCTGCCAAATGAACGTCACACAATGTATACAGACAAAGCCAAAGGCGTCTCTTTCCATTATTTATGTTTGTGGAAGGAGTCTGCCCATTGTCCAATAACGTTATTACCTCTGTTGTTTTCTGGGCGGGCAAGTTATAGCGAGAGAGAAGAGATGGCGACGTTGGGAACTCTGGAGGTGCTCCTTGTCAACGCCAAAGGCCTTCACAATACTGACTTTCTGTGTAAATTCATTCATCCATCTCCCTATCATTATTGTTTGATTGGTGAATTTGAAATTTTTTATCCTGATTCAGATCAGGTGAGGGTACAATCAGGGATTTCATTCTTAATATGACTGTACAACAATCTAAATTACGAGCAAGATAGTCCAGAATACCATTTAATCATCATACTATGAGATGAACCCTCTTTTCGTCATCACTTTTAACTTCTATGTTCAGAATTTTATTAGATCTCTTAGGTTTTAGCTAGTGAGCCAAAACTTATGGGTTTGATACTGATCTCGATCTTTTATTTTCTTTGATCTGCAGTCAAGATGAACCCTTACGTCCTCCTGAAATGCCAAAACCAGAAGCACAAAAGCATAGTTGCATCCAGTTAGTATATCCTTATATCTCGATTTTTTTTTGAGAACAAGTCATCTTAATTTATTGAAGGGTTAATATGGTCAATATGTTGCAGAAGAAGGTAGCAATCCAGAATGGAATGAAAAGTTTACTTTTAAGCTGTCAGAAGGGGCTTCTGATTTGACTATAACAATAATGGACAAGGATACATTTAGCGCCGATGATTTCGTTGGAGAAGCACAGTAAGTGAGAAACCTCGGCCAATTTGCACAGTTTTCTTGTAATTTGATGGTTTTTGAAAGACAATCTAGTAAACCCTTGTGCTTTCATAGAATTCCACTGGGGGGAGTGTTGATGGAAGGAAGCATACCCCCTACACCTTATAACGTAGTTCTCATGGACCAGACTTACTGTGGGCAGATCAAAGTGGGTCTCACCTTCACTCCCAAGGCAAGTCACCATATTCCTTAGAAATGGTTTCTAGAAGCAACTCTGTTAATGGTTTCTTGACAGTGGATGTTATTGTGAGTTCTGAAACAAAAGACACTGATACTTCTGTAATAACAGGAAACCCAAATCAACTGAATGGCATTATTGGTTCATGTGTTGCAGGAAGAGTGTTATGAAGAAGAGGAGGTCGAAGGAGGCTGGAAAGAAGGATCTCTATGACTGACTGGAGCTATTGAATAATCCAGATTGGAAACTTATACATCATTGAAAGCTAGTTTTTTTATTATATGCTTTTGGCGTGAATGTCTAGTTTGAGAGTAGGTATTTGACGTGAAGTGTCATTAATAATATTAGAGATGGAGGTACACCATAAAAATTGATATATATTTTTTATTACTATGTGATGTATTTGGACATTTAACTCTTATTTGTGATTAAAATTTTGTCTAAGAAAATAAAAAAATAAAAATTGTAAGGAATTTTATACATAATCTGAATGAATTTTTGTGGTGTACGATAAGGTGAAATTTTTTCTTGAAATAATATTGACATTAAAAATCAGCAAGAAATTTGTTTATTTTATACATCACCAAGATGCTATCATAACGATAGCTCCCATGTTTTGCTGTTTTTTCTTGTCGGTTTGGCTGTTGTTTCTTGTCGGTTTGGCTGTTGTTTCTTGTCGGTTTGGCCGGCTGTTGTAAAACTTTAGGTTTTAGGTCCTTGTAAAACATGTTTATCCTTATAAAAAACAATAGCTCCCTTTCATTAAAATCAAAATAAAAAAGTACATTACCTTCATGGGGAGAGGGAAAACATCTTATTTAGTTCAGTTTATAATGAACTAAAGCAAGAGACAATGCCTTAGTACTTCCATTCACCCCTTCTACAAAGGAGATAGAATGTTTGGCCGAATATGCAGAATTTTCCTTGAATATAGATGTGAATCCCTTTGACAAACATTTTTGTACCATTCTTCAGATTCTAATTGTTATTCATCTCTAGCCTTTCAAAAACTTCACGAGTGTTGTGTGATGTAACCTTTCTAATGGTTTGTTATGTTCTTAGCCACTAGATTGCCACTCAATTTCATATGGATAGCATCTATTAATGTCCTTATCAAGGCGTCTAAGATATTCTCATATGTAAGTTAAAGGGAAAATCATATCGATTTATTTCTCCAATTTACAATTTGTGCCTCTTTCAAAGGCCATTGTCTATGCAACAACCAAGATACATCATTGGCAATGTATTAATTAATTTAAAATTAGAATACAATAAGTTTTTATTTTTAATTAATTATTAAACATGGTGAAAGGTGTATCTTAGATGTGGCATCGATGTTGCTATGTGAAATGACTACATTGATATAGCTTAATGAGTCACCTGGAGTAGAGTTTGAGATAGTAGAGTATCTTAAAAGTGCACAAACCTTTCTCACCATGTAATCTCATAGGTTGAAACACCTCCTCTCTTGTTTAATTCCCTTGCATTGAGTATTTCTCATATTCCAATTTTATTGTTTATTGTCAACACTTCGACAAAGGAAAATTTCTCGAAGAAGCAAGTATTGTTTTATTTCCATTATTATCAATCATAGAGAGCCTTTAAGTCCACAAGCCTTCCGACATTGAGCTAATATGGAGCTATGGTTAGCCATATATTTTTTTAATATATCTTTTGGAAATACCTTGCCCAACCCAAACACCTAGACAACCTATTCTAGCATTTTTTGGCAAGTGGACATCTAGATGAAGTGAGGATACGAATTGAATGAAACATTTCTCCTATTAATATTACTTTTTATTTTATATAGTGCCAACCAAGACAAGGCACCAACCTTTGGCAACACATATCCCCCAACAAAGATCCATCAACTAGTGGGAAATTGAAAAGACCCATTTTGGATAAAGAAACCTAATTCTACTTAGTAATATTCATATTTATCCTCATATTATATGATGTCATCTCTTTTAAAGGAAATAAGTATTTTTTAAATTTCATAAGCTCCTCCTCTAGTTTCATCTTATTTGTTTTCAAGATCAATGCAACATAAAAATCTTTCCAAACTCATTCTCATCTTATTATGTAACAAGATAGTTATGGGCTTTATCCCTCCACATCACATGATTTATTTGCATCCATCCAAGGCCCAGAAAATCAGCCAATAGGAGAAAACCCTTCTAGGAATCATCCCAAAATCTATCCATTTATGATCCAAGTCAAATGTTAAGTTATTATATATTTTCACTTCATCATAAAACTCTAAATGTGAGTTCCCATAGGAGGATTGGTGAGTGGTGACTATTTGGATTCTATCAGGGTCATTATTTTGCAAGTACTTCTTTCAGAGAATCTTTCACTATAGATTCATAGGGTTCTTGAACATTTTTCATCCTTTGTCTCTAAAGCCATATTCTACTATGGAGACACATGATTGCTAGTGTCACTAGGGAAAACTTTAAGAAACCCCCCCCTTGGACAAGGTGTAAAAACCTGGCGAAAGTTGTATAATTCTCGAGGAAAATTTTAATTTTATAGGCGAACTTTTGCGGTTTACGGAGAAAAAAATAATCTCCATTAGCGAATTGTAATGTTTTTAAAACCCCAAAAATATTTGCATGGGAGAATTGTAATGTTTTTAAAACCAAAAAAATATTTGCATTGGCGATTTCAACCTATTTTCAAACCATTAAAAAAAAATATTGGCAATTTCAACCTATTTTCAAACCATAAAAATAAAAATATTGGCGATTTCAAGCTATTTCAAACCATAAAAATAATAATATTGGCGATTTCAAGATATTAACTTTAAGTCATTAAAACACGTGGCATGCAGTCGTCATCTCTCTGCTTGGAAGACTGCCTATTAGGGCATCTCGCGACCTAGCGACAAGCCCTTATGACTCTCTCTATCTCCAACTCGCAAGCTGAAAATGCTAAGCCTTTGTAACCTCGAGATCTAGCGACAGAGGGAAACTGAACTGCCACTCGCCAATTCTCGACCACAAAATGTTAAGTCCTCGTCACCATAGCGACTTGGAGATAGTGGTAACTTTAACCCTTGTCGCGTACTCGCCAACATAAAACTGTTTATCTCTTAACCACTAGCAATTCACTCGCAAGCTCGCGGCTTGATCAAGTCTTCAGACATTTAACTTCATGAGCTGGCGATAACCATTAAACCTAACCACAAACTGTCTAGTCACTAGCTCGTGACCTAAAAATGCTAACATTAAACAAAAATGAGAGCTAGCGACAACTGTATGAAATGAGTTACTCGCTAACTCTCGTGGCTATAATTTATTACATCAAACCAACTTGAGACCTTGTGACCAAAGCAATTTCACTAACAATCTATATTGTTTTATTTGCTAAGCTCGGTAACATAAAACGCTAACACCCAAAAAGCCTGAGACCTCACGATGTAATCCCAAACCAACTTGTCGCCAGCTCGCAGCTTGATCACGTCGTCAGACATTTTACCTTGTGAGCTAGCGATAACCATAAAACTTAACCACAAACGATCTGGTCGCTAGCTCGCGGCTTGATCACGTCTTCAGACATTTTACCTCACGAGCTAGTGATAACCATAAGGATTGGATGCTGACTTGTTCCTAAGGGACTAGTTTGAAGGTTTCTCTTGAGTCAAGGTTGATTAGACAAGCGAGGATGACGGTTTCAGAGGCATAAAAGGATTTGATAGCTTCTAAGTTAGAGATGGGAGATCACAGATTTCTTTGAGAAATAAGAGCTCAGGTTGCTTGTTGTCAGGGATTTTGAAGCAGAATTTGTCTAATCAAGGAGGAATAAAATCAGAACAAAATCGTTCACAATAGATGAGCCTTAGTAGGATACAGTGGATTAAGGATTTGATAGGCATGATGATGACTTCTAGAGTCTACAGTCATGTTGGAAACCACTAAAATGATAATTTTTCACGTGAATGCAGAATGAGCATCACCAAATGAAGTGTGAAAATGTTATAAATACAATGGAGTGGTGACTTAATTAGTAGAAGAGAAAATAAACCTTTTTCATTTTCTGAGAGTGGTTTTTTTCCTCAGAAAGGAAAATGATGTTTGAGCAGGATCGTGCATGGAGTTGCACTTGTTGTGTGCTCTGTGATACTGGATGGGTGTTTTTTTGTTTTCTGCTATGTGAGTTTTTTTATTGTCAGAGGGGTTGTGAAAGTGAGAAGGATTTCCAGAGGGGGTGTGAAACCCTTTTCTTATCAAGAAAGGCCATGCATGGCACATCCTCTGCTTCTACTCTGCCACAGGATGGTAGGGGGTTTGAAGAAGGAGCCCATAGAGGAATGAAAGAAGGATTTGTTTGGGTGGGGAGTGGTAGCCAGTCATCTTTGTGATGACATGGAAGCTGCAACCCCTCCCCAACATATTACATTTACCCTAAAGCTCTTCTTTCCACTTTCCTTGATCGTGGGCATGAAGGCTCGAGCTCATCTTTCCATTTTCTCTGTTCTTGGGCATGAAGGCTTCCTCCTCTATTTGGAAACGATCTGTTGGATAGAACGTAACATCTCACATTCCATCCGAAGGCATCAGGGTGATAATGGCATGGCTCAAGCAGTTTTGCAAGTTGTATAGTCATTGGGGTTCCTTTTCTAGTTCCAGTAGTGATTCTTCATTCTAGACTCTAGGTGAAGGGAGCAAGTTGTATACTATATAGTCATTTGTATAGCAAATGAAAAGCATTTAGTGTCAAGCTTTGTGCAAGTTCTTGAAGGAGTTATATATAAATTATTAAATTTATTGTGTATGATTGTATCTCTTTCAAATGATCAGAATCATGAGATTTAACTTTTTTCATTTGTTGCATTGTTATGGTGTATGTAATTTTTCATTTAAATTTCCTGTTAGTCTAGAATCATAATACATATTAAGGATTCACCTCATTGTAATTGGTGGGTGGATTATAGACAGTTATAGAACACCTCCATATATATTACATAAACATCCATAGCATATAAAATCATAAGACTCAAGAGTATTAAGAATGAAAGTATTACTATTAAACGCCACAATAGATAGGAATACAACATATATTACATTATACAACGTATATTACATAAACATCCATAGCATATAAAATCATAAGACTCAAGAATATTAAGAATGAAAGTATTACTATTAAACACCACAATAGATAGGAATACATTATACAACATAATTAGTAAAACATCAAGACAACAAATAGGTGCCTTATCCTAGGGCATAGACTCTAGAGTCACTTTAAACTTACAATTCAAGACAACCTAATAATAAACTTCAATAATGAATAATGCCATTACATACACAACCCAGATTCATATGTAAACTGAAAAACCCTTGACCATTCAATTCACAGTGAAAACATAAATTCAACACAAAGACAATTATGTGAAGATCTCAAACTACAAATGATATTGATATTATATTCATAATGATATTAGAAAGTAAATTCACAATGCGATTCAAGTTTTCAACTATGCACTTATCAAATTCCTAAACAGTTGAGCTATTATAAATTTATAATTATATAAGAGTTTTCAAGTTCAACATTAATAAAAGTGGCCAACTAGCCATCCCTCTCTACCGATTGAAAATAAAAAGATTACTGTGAGTAATCTTGGGTAGCAACCTCAACCTGAGATTTCTTCTTTGGCTTTAGCATGGCTTGCCACCTATCCACCTCTTTGTCTGTTGGCCAACTGAATGCCTTTACCTCTTCCAACTTTGCAACTGAATCTATCCATCTGGCATCTGTAACTACCTTGGACTCGACAATAAATTTTGCATGGTCAACCTCAACCTTGAACAGTGAATCAATCAGACCGTTAAGGAAATCAGCATCAACTTGTTCATTTACATGCTTGATTATTTCTTCTTGCTCCAGAATCAAATCAAATTCGCTGGTCCAATCAGAAACTGATTTCAACTGTCCATTACTACCATAAATTGAAGGCACCAATTTACTATAACCTTCCCCAAATGTCTGCAATTTTTCATTTATAAGCACATCCTTCCCTGTGAAAAATGCATAAGTTGCATTCATTACCTCCACCATGTCTTTGGTGTCACTGATCTTGGGAGGGAACTCATCACTATACATCATTGCAGTATCTAGCTTATCCATTAATCTACTTCTTCCTGACCAAACATTGAACAAAGGTCCAAGAAAAGCGACAACCTCTGAGGATGTTTTACTTGCCTCTGTCAAAGAAATGTGCAAATCATGCACTACCATCAATTTTCCTTTCAATACATTAATCCTGTGTTTCAGAAATCCTGACACAACACAGATAGCCTTGACATTTTGTTCCTTTTCAAGATTTTCAATTTTCCTTGTGTATTCCTCCATTTTTGCTATCACATCAGCTGGTATTTCTTGTACTTGTTCTGTAATCTGTATTGGAGGGGGCTCATTTGCAATTTTTTCTTTCAAATCCACTAACTCTTCCTCCAGAGCGCCCTTCTTCATCAGTGTCTCTTCATATTTTTTATTCAATGTAATCAATTGGGTATATGTTTCTGTGTATCTTCTTGACAAATCCTCTATTTTTGATAAATTCATGAAAGAAACTTGAGTAAAAAAAGAGGCAATCTCCATGTCAGTTGTGTTTTGCAAGTTCCAGATCATTCTGTTAGCTTTCTTTTCTACTTGGATATTTAGAAGGTGGGGCTTTTGAGTAGAAGGGGCCAAATACTAAGCAGCAAGTATCTTTGACTTAGGATTATCCTGATCCTCTTATTACATCTCCAATTTCAAATTCAGTTTTGAACATTGGGTCCTCTTGCTTCCTAATCTGATCAATAATAAAAGTAGACTAGATATCCCAGTCAGGCATCATAATCATACCAGTACTCTTAATCAATTGTCTTGCCTGTTCCATAGATATTTGCTCCCTGTCAGGATCATATTGCTGCAGTTGCTTGATGATCTCCTGTTTCTTTTCTTCATTTGCTTCCTCTATGATCAGATTTTGTCTTAATTGTTTTTGTTTCAATCTTGACAAAAAACTTTTAAATTCATCTGACTTAATAAAGTAATCATCTTTCATGAATTCATTTGACAACATCACACGCTCATCAAAGCCTTGAGCAAGGGCTTTGTTTGTTTCTCCCTATTCTATAACAATTGCTCTAGTAGGGTCTCTCCTCACAATTGTACCGACCTCACTGGTTTTTTGTTTCTTTGCTGCTGGGGTAGATTGAACTTCATCCCCACTCTCTACATCATCAGCATGAGCAGACACACTAAGTGGCCTCTTGCCATGTGAAGAATGTACATCTTGGGGGTCTTGCTGCTGAGCAGCCACTTCGAAATCTGGAATTGGAGGCATTTGTTCCATCAGAGTTTCATATAAACTCAACATTTTGTTAATCCTCTCCAGGTACGGGCTATCAGAGCAAAAACCTGAGAAACTAGGGTTAGCAACCTTCAATTTTGCTTCAACTCTCATCAAATTTTTCCATTTTCTTCTCCTTTCTTGTACTTCATCTTTTCTCAGCAAATTTCTAACCACATCTTCATCATCCAATGGTTCATAGTCCTTTATTGCAGCCCAAGGTGTCATTTTTGGCATTGCAATTTTAATAAATTATTCTGGATCATAGAATCTAGACACAGCATTAACCAACCTATACTGTTTAAGGAAATTGTTTACTTCATCAAAGCAACTCCTACCAATGGTAAAATCAAATGCAACCCAAAGCCTAGGAAGAAAAGAACCCTTCCTGTGTTTATCAAGGTATTCTTTTTCAACTAGGGTCAATTGCCAAATAAACACAATAAAAGCAATCCTAATTGGAACAAACTTTGGTAAAATATGGGGAGGCTGAGGACACCCATAGACTCTGATCATAGAAAAGTTATCAAAAAAATAAAATTCCCCCCAGTTATGTGAAATAGACCAGTTTGGAACAAACTGGTAAGGTCTCAAAACTCTCATAACATCAATTGACAATCGTTCCCTAATTATTCCTAGCATTTCCATAATTGGCAAAACAATCCAATTTTCAAAGAAAAGGAAAGAAGAATGGGGAGAACTATTGTCCCAAACTTGAGTCCATCTTTGTATTGGCATCAAGACATCGAGTTCTTCTTTGAAAAGCTCCAATTCTTTATCCAAGAACTCAACATTATAGAACAAGATTAAATGCATCAGCAATGAATAATGCTTGAATGTAGGGCTGGGTGCACCACTCTGAATTTCAACTAGAGCATTATGAATGTGTTCAACCACATAACCCACATAATCGTAATCTTTGTTAACATTTGGGTGTTGAATGTCCATGGCCATCATCAGTAATTTAGCTGACACTATTGAATCTCCATCAAAACCCAACACTCTGCATAATCCATAGATTGTACAATGCATATAATGGTGGAAAGCTGTGATGTCAAATGGTGGTTCGATACTCTCTGGAATTATAACCGGCTTCCTATCCACCCTAGGCATGTATCTGGGGATTGCTTGCTTCTTGATAACACCTTTGTATTTTTCATAATCCTCTGCAATCCGCTCTAAATCTATATCTGTACATGCAGAACCAGTAATCTGGAAAGCTTCAACAAAGCTAGCTCTGTTAATTGAAACTAGGGCAGACTGGTTCTTTCTTCTTATTACCCTAGATACTGGGCAATAGAATTTGGCCAACTCTTTGATCAAATCCACATCAACATACACATCTAGCACAATTAACTTTGCCATATTTAAATCCCAAGGGTTTGACATCGGGACACCCTTAACCCTATTATTCCAGAAATACTTAAACAGATCATAACCAGTCATATTAGGCATGGTAGGGTTTCTGCATTAGCTAAATAAATCTCTCCATGCCAAATGATTTGTATTCAAAGCAACGGAAGTCCCTGGCATCAAATTTACAAATTCCTCTTTGTATTTCTTAACCATCATTTCCTCAATGGCACTGGCTTTGGAACCTCCAAGTTCTCCTGCTCCACTTATCGTGGCCTTGGGCTTGGGCTTGGGCTTGGAACCTCTAGTAGCACTCATCGCCTGGCTCATTTTAGCTGTAGGAGAAAAACTTAACCAATTTTCTGAAATTTTCTGAGTTCTCACACCCAACACTCCGAATTCTCCAACGTTGTTGCAAAGCTCAATTCACTGGATTACCTCGAAGATAGAATGCGTTAATGCAATTATACAAAACCTCAGCTCTATCATGCAATTTATGGTATTTACTATTTGGGTGTCGTCAATTCTCTCAAGTCTCAGCTCTCAAGTCTCATTAATTGCCACACTTGCATGAACTAGCTAGTAGCTACAGTCTATGGCATTAATTCAAACTTCAAACTGAAGTACTCGAGCGAAATTTGAATTCATGCCCTTATATTTGATTGGCGATTGGCATTCAAAACTTTTACGGAACCCGACAAACAAGTCCACGTGCTAGTGAGTTAGCGATAATGCTGCCAAATCCTCTTAATCGCAAGCTCGCAACCCCTTTTACGAATCCTCAAAGAATCTCGCGAGTGAGCAACAGTCGTTGATCTAACAAAATAACTTATTTCATCGCAAGCTCGCAACTAGAAACTTAACTTGACTTAAACCCTTGTGCTCCCGCGATAAGAAGACACTTAACAGCCATCGCATGCTCGCAACACTTTTTGACTTAAGACTTACAAACCCACGAGCATGCGATGACCACAAAATCAGACCAAAACTAAACAACTTCAAAACCTGCAAGCAAGTGACTTAACCCTATCACATGATTGCAAATTAAAATGACCTAACTGTGAACACCTCGCAACCTTGCGATAACATAAAATCACATCCAGTCACAACCTCGCAACATAAAATGGTATTTGGGAATGGGTGCCATCATTAATGCAATTGTACAAATGTCAAAATCTTGGCTAGATCATGCAAGCCATCACTTCTCTCAAGTCTTATTAATTGCCACACTTGCATGAACTAGCTACTATGGCATTTGATTGCGATTGCCATTCAAAACTTTTACAGAACTCGACAAACAAGTCCACGTGTTTAATCCCCATCTTTAATCGCACACACTCAACTGGTTATAACAATTAGGAAAGGAGTCGACGAGTTAGTGACAATGCTACCAAATCCTCTTAATCGCAAGCTCCTTTTACGAATCCTCAAAGAATCTCACGAGTGAGCGAAAGCCATTGATCTTCAACAAGCCCTTCAGTCGCAACCTCGCAACATTATTTGTAATATTCTTTCTTTACCTGCGAGCTAGCAACCACTGCAAATCTAACAAAATAACTTATTTCATCCCAAGCTTGCAACTCGAAACTTAACTTGACTTAAACCCTTGTGATCTTGCGACAACAAGGCACTTAACTGCCATCGCATGCTCGCAACACTTTTTGACTTAAGACTTACAAACCGATGAGCATGCGATGACCACATAATCAGACCAAAACTTACTTGTCGCCAGATCACAACTTAAAATGCTAAACAACTTCAAAACCTACGAGCAAGCGATGAAACCAACTAAGCTGCGATACAAACTACATCGCATGATCGCAAATTAAAATGACTTAACAACGAACACCTCGCGACTGTGCGACAACATAAAATCACACCCGGTCACAAACTCATGACCAAAGAGATTTCATTAACAATCTCCACCTCGCTAACATAAAATGCTAATGCTCAAAAAACAAGCAACCTCGCAATTTAAAACCAAACCAACAGGTCCAACACTCGCTAACTCACCACTTAAATTGTTAAACATGAAATTTATTTGCGAGTTAGAGATGAAACATTAAACATGTCTGACCAACCGGTTTGACCAAACTTGATGATGACATGGACAAATAAATAAAGGACAACTCAGATTTTCAACACACGACAACTTCGGTTTACTAGCCAACTAAGACAAAAAAAAAACGCAAAACCCTATTCGCCATGAACATCATTTTAAGCATTTACTGTAGAACAATAGAAAGGTTCTAGCAGTAATGGTTATGTAGTATGAATAATTTTATGGATCTTGTGACACAAATTGTTGCATTTCATGTTCAACATAATGTGGAACCAAATACCAATATACTAATAATTCAATTGTTTAGTAATAATTCAAATTCACAATTTAAAATATGAAATAAGTATCCGTTCTACTTCTGATTCACAAATTGAAGGAATACAATATCAAAAATCATCAATGACAACTATAGTATTGCAATTTTGCAAATTGAAATTGTAATATGACTCAAGAACTGTAGTATAATTATAAATACCTATAAATTGACTGCTAATTCACTTCAGTGACTCAATCCGACTGTCTGAGGCTTCTATATCCCAAATGGACTCAAGATCCGGAAACTGACTAGTACTAACAGGTTCATCTTCATTCTGAGTCAGGTATTCAAAAATGTCTTCGTCTTCATGCTGACTCTGAGTCTGCAATCCATCATATTCATTTGTCTCAGCACTAGCACTAGCAGTAACACCACCAGCTTTTAAACTGTTGCACACCCCTCGTCTTTCACGCATGGAATTCCAGATTGCCAGTGCCCTATCATATGGAAAATATCTAACATTATACTGGGTTACAAACAACCTCAAGCAAGTTTGCAAATTCTTGTCTAATTTGTTTCTAATCTTTGATTTCAAAAGCCCTAATGCACTAAAAACTCTCTCATCTTCCACCGACCCCAATATCATTGTTTGACATAAATCAACAAGTTTCAAATATTTTGGTTTTGCAATACGCAATGCTTCACTTTGATCTATCCTTTTCCAAAGCCTTGTGATTGATCTAGGTTCAAATGGATTCTCCAAGTTAACCAACTGCTATTTCATAACCAATGCAAACTATTTGCATTGTTTTCTAAGATGATCTGAATTTAAAATTCCTTCTATTGGCTGTCCATTGCGATATGCATTTTTTGAAAATGTCAATATCAATTCCTCTAGTTTTTTATGATACATCTTTGCGTCATTTGGATTATCTCCAATTGAATGCCAAAATTGAGGATACACAACCCATGGCTTCAAGTATTTCTTCTCGAGGGCATCTTTCATGAATCTCAGTTGAAAGTTCATATGCAATAGACTTCAAATTATCACTAATAGATTTAACAATCCTGTCAAAATCTTCCTTTTTAACTGGTAGTGCTCTGCCTCGCTTGCCTGTCTTAGATTGGTGCATTGGTCTCTGAAATCCTTTTACAAAGACACATAGCTCATTTTTGGTATTTAAATGTAAATTTTTTTTAGCATGATTCAATCTGTAATTATCTTCCACCTAAAACAATTTGGGCTTTGCCCTGTTAGATCTGAATATAGACCATCCAAGCTCAAGCATGTCATTTTACATAGAGTGCTATACTCATTGATATACATAGTTCTATCTTGGGCTTTCTTAACAAGTTTTTTCATTGAATCCAACATGGGGAGAAGACTAGCTAAAGTTAACAGAGTCTCTATATCACTTAACTTATGTAAGAGATCAGGAGCTTTGTCTACTGTGAGGCGTTGCTCATACATTAGACTGATGAAGGATTGATATTCTGTTAGAACTTGTTCCACTAGTCCATGCAAGGAGATCCATCTGGTCTCAACATCCCTAAGAAGCTTGTTTCCTCCTATTACTCCCTCAGCAAAAATATGAAATTCTGCAAAATGTTTAGGACTTCGGCAGAAGTATGAGTGGATCTCGTGGACCAGATCTTAAACTTTTGACACTGTAGGGAAATTGCTTACAATTCTATAAGCTAAATTCATTCGATGGGCCATGCAATGAATGCCAACCATGTATGGTGCAATACTAGTTTGTAATCTTGCGCAAAGACCGGTCCTTTGACCTTGCATTACTGCAGCTCCATCAGCTCCAACACACACCAACTTCTTAGCAATTGTCAAGTCATCCATACCAGAAATTTCATTCAAAGCTTTCTTAACTTCCAAATATAAATTTTCTGCTATTGAATTGCCCCTCATTTTACGAACATAGAGTAGATGAGCTCAGTGGATGTGTTCTTTTATAGTATACACATGCATACAAACCCAAGCAGTGTTATCTATCGCAGTAACTTCATCTATGGATAATGAAATGAAATTTGACTCTTTTACACTCTCTTGTAAATTTTTCTTTTCCACCTTAGCGAGATAGTTTTCCATTTCCCATCTAGCATTTATTGACCAATGTGACATAGGATAGTGAGGAACATTCAAAAAAGATAATAAATTACTAAATTCTGGGAAATCTTTCATAGGACGCCCTCTCGACATAATATGAAAAATAACACTCATCTGAACAGTCTTTCCCAGGTTTGCATCTTTCATTGCATGTTCAAGCCTAGCCTTGATTGTATTTCCAAATCCACTATTACCAATCACTATCGTTTTGTGGTTATGCTCTTCATATTCCGTGGCATACTTAACATGAAGACATTCTTCCTTTGATTTCCATCTTACTACTCGTGTTTCCTTTCCATCTATGATCTGTTTTTCATAAACCTTACCAATATGCTTTTCTATGGTGTCAAGCTTTAGCTGCATCTTCTTCTCTCTTTTTGTTTTCTAGCTACAAATCTTACATCTGCATTCTATTGGTTGTTCTTCATTGTTTGGGACTGGTTCAATGAATGGGTACTTTTCTACCCAATCAATCTTAAAACTCCTTGTCATCTCCCACTCTCGCCCCAGTTTTACTTTCATTTTTCTTTTCTTCCTACCAACATCATCTTCAGTACTAGCATTTGCATCTGAGTGAATTACCTCATTATGCGTATCCCTTACAATGTCATCTGCCATGTCGGTATTGCCATCCTCATTTGATGCTTTTAACTCAATGACAATCCCACCTTGTGGTGGTGGTAAGCTACTATGAATGGCTTCTGCAACTACAGAAGTTGATGGACTAGAAAGTTTGCCAATTCCAAAGAAAGACTTTATGGTAGTATCTTTAAGTTTAAGTTTTGGGCATTTTGATGGCCTCTCAATCCCTTCAGTTTCACCACCCTGAGGAGTCTTACCCTTTTCTAACATCTCAATCCCTTCACCACCTTGAGGAGTCTCAATCTCACCCTTGTGTGACATCTCAATCCCTTCACCACCCTGAGGAGTCTCACCCATGTCTGACTATGACATCTTGAGTCTTGACCTCTCACTACGAATTAAAAGTTAAAACTAATATTATCAAGTATGAAGAAATGATTACTCACCTTTATGCCTTCTCAATTCTCTGAATCAGGAATCAAGAATGCCTAGGCCTGTGTTGTAGTATTGTAACTCTGGCCCTTCGCCCTACAATGTGAATGAACTTCGACTTTCCAACTCAATTTGTGGAATGCAAATCGAGACTCGAGAGCTCCCAATTTACTAATCAAACATGAACAAATTGTAAGAAAGAGTGTATTTATAGCAATCCATGATTGCATTTTTGGCGAATTACGCGTTGCCCAGGCGTCGCAATTGCCAATAAACATTTAATTTAATTGCATTTTTGGTGAATTGCATGGGCATGCAATGAAAATTTAATTTAAGCGAGGCGAAATGGCCCAATGGATCCTCGAATGCTTATAATGTTTTAATTGATATTGGCGAATTTGGCCGACGCGTGCAATGAACATTTAATTTACCATTGACAAATTAGGTCCTGGGTACGTGGTCGTTTTACTATTGCTGGTGAATAACAGAGGTGATCTAATACCCATGTCTAAGTGATTTCAGGCGAATATTACGGGCATGCACGTTGGCGATGTGTGGTCAATGGTGAAGCCAGATTCTACAGTGCACCGTTAACCCCAAAATTTTGGGCGTTTTGACCATGATTTTGCCCCAGACAATTCACATGAAATTTTCCAATTGGCGAAGAATCGCCACTAAAAAACTCTCTAAGTGTTACCCTTTAATTTACTTTTTATTATCATTTCATACGTAATTAGTGGGATTCTTGTAAAGAAATTAAAATATTAAATCTAATATGAGACTACAGCTCAGTTGCCAAACATTGGCAATGAAAAAGAACAAATAAAAAGCCAAATGCACAGATAGGCTGGAAATAGGCAGATTTTTCTTTTCTATTAAAACCAAAATAAACTTTTACAAAAATAAAAAATAAACAATCTTAGTGTAAAGGGGCAAAATGATTTCCCTAGGGTTTCCACCCAAGGGATGAAAACCGCTAGAGATATTTTTTACTTGGGACCTTTACATTCAAAAGAGCATAGGGAATTCACTAGACCTATTCATGAATCAGATCAAGACTAAATGCTAAGTGAATCTATATTGAACTGGGTATCCTCTTTTGTAAGTTGAAGTGCTGAAATTAGGTAAAATGTTGGAAAATGAAGGTAAAAGCAAGAAAACAGTGAGCTACAGTTGCAACATTTTTGTGTGAACTTTGAATTAAGCAATGTAAGTCAAATCGGACTTGCTCTACTCCCCAAAAATTGTCGGGACTGTGGCACATCAAAATGGTCCTCTGAACTTTTCACACAACAAAGGGAGATGATTCGTCATTGTGAATGAAGCATAATATGAGGAGTATAATTATGTACTTGTTTCTTGCACATAGAAAGAAAGGGAAATGTGTTGGGAATAGGAGTTTTCCTTAGATCAAACCCCGGTTTTGAAATTAACCATGAAATTGAAATAAATATAAATGAAAAAATTGAAAGGAAAGGATCTATTTTTGAGGGAGATGCTGAATTATGACTGAAAATTGACTTATGATACCTCCTTGTGATGTTTTCCTTGCCTTCACATGGAATTATACTTTATGAAGTCTTCAACAAAATAGGATGAATAATGTCTCCTTAAATGCTTGAAACTTGACTTTATTGCTGCTCCTAAGCTGAAAGAACACTGATAATGCTCAATTGCTTGGATGCTTGATGTCATATGTGTGCTCTTGATGATGTGTTGATGTGTCTAATGGATGTCCAAATGAGAGGGGAAATCCTCTTTATATACTTTCTTGTTGGTTAAATTGGCCAATTTTCTTACATGAGCCAACACGGGGAGGGAAATCCTACTCAATTTTGAAATAGGACCAAGGGGAAAAATTGGGTCCAATTTAGGGAGGACCATGGTGTGGCGCCATGGTCCTACCCTATTTTGGGGAAAGCATAAGGTGCTAGCTGAGGTGCCATTTGTGATGTGCAAGAGCATAATCAGGTCTTCAATCAGGTTGAGGGGTGCAAACACTAAGGTGAAGACCCAAATGCAGTCAAAATTGCAAAGGGTGCATTTTTAGGATGCTACACTTAGAAAAATTGACTAACTAGTTAAACAATACTTGCAACATTTTGGAGTTGCACCCAAGAAAGTTTGGAGCCTCTTTGAGCTCACACACTTTTTCTCACCTGGAGCAATCACTTCTATCAACATGAATAAACAAATAACTACTACTGCAATACACCTCTAAACACTTAGAGCACAATATTCTCCTTGACTCAACTACAGTTCAAAACATTATTAAAAAAATAACTATTAGGAATGTTCTTCCCTTTTGTCTCAATTGCCTAGCTCAATCTCCCACACAAAATTTTAATGCAAAATCACCTACCTTAATTTAATTCTCTAGAAAAAGAGTTGTTTCTACTACACATTAGGAGCAAGTGGGAGTGGGAAATCCCAATGTTTGCAAAAAAATCTAAGTTAAATTAAATGTTGGCTTCTCCTAACAAGGTAGTTCTATCTATGAGAGTGTAGGGAAGCAATCTCAAACAATATGATTTTCCAACACTCCCCATTTATCTGACCCATTAAAAAAAAACTCATTCTTCATTTAAAAAATAATGCCCAAATTTCTTCTTAGGTGCTCAAAGTTGTTTGTACTCAAAGGCTTAATGAAAATGTATGCTAGTTGTTAGTTAGACCTACAAAAATCTATTTTACTTTCACCATTTTCAAATAATATTTTGATAAAATGATACCTAATTTTAATATGCTTTCTTATTTCATTTAATAGTATTTTTCATCAAGACTATTGATGAAATATTGTCACAATAAATTGTAGTTCCATCCTCTTTTTATTCTTTCAAATATGTTACTTGATCCTCTTATCCAAATAACTTAACTTGTTGCTATATTTTATACTATATACTCAGCCTCAACTATAGATAAGAAAATAATGGGTTTCTTCTTAGAATCCCATGAGATAAATCTATACACAAATAGAATACATAGCTTGATGTGCTTTTCCTATTAGCCACATTTCATGTCCAATCACTATTCGTGTGACTAGCCAATCCAAAATTATTTTATTTAGTATACAAAATACCATATCCCTTGGTGTCATTCACATACCATGGGATTCTCTTACCCACTTTCCCATGGGTTTCCTTTGGAGTCATCATAAATCTATAAATCAGACTCACTACATGCATTATATTATGCCTAGTTATTGTCAAATACATTAAACTTTTAACCAAAATTTTAAACATGGTCAGATCCACATTGTTGGTGCAATCTTCCTTGTTTAACTTAAGACCTATGGTTATTGGTATTGGTGCAGGTTTTCTATTTTTCATTCTAAATCTCTTCAAAATAATAGGTGCATAGTCTTCTTGAGAGATAAATATACCATCATGCATTTGTTTTACTTCTATGCCTAGAAAATACCTCAAGTGACCTAAATTTGTCATCTCAAACTCTTTTTCATGGCCTTTTTGAAATTAGCTATGAGTAAATCATCATTCCTACTAAAAACTAAATCATCTACATACAAGACAATTATTAAAAATTTATCATCTGTTGCCTTGATGTAAAGAGTGGGCTCACCATCACTTTTGCTAAATCTATCACTCATCAAATTTGAGCCAACCCTACTTTCATGCCCATGGAGCTTGTTTCAGCCTATAAAGAGCCTTTTTTAGCCTATATACCTTTCCTTCATCATCTGGAACCTCATAACGAGGTCCAATTCCTCATTCATAGCATTAATCCAATCATCATCCTTCAATGCCTCTCTTACTATTTTAGGCTCAATAGTTGAAATCAGACAGGAGTTTTCCTTTATTTTCCTTCTTGTTTGTACACCAACATTTTAAAACTCCTATAATTTGTTCTTGTGAATGATTTAATCTAACATACCTTGGTATTTCTAGTTCTGGTGATGTGCCTTCTGCTTCATGCTCTTCATGTTCTTCATCTCTTTCTTCATTTACCGGTTGAGCACCCATTTCTACATTTTCCTTCTCATCATTCTTTTGTACTTTTGGTTCAATAAACACAAGTTTTTTCTTCATCTTTTTCATGTTCAGATCTGTTGGTCTTATCATATTTCTCAAAGAGTTCATCCACCTTAACATTTCCACTCTCAATGATCATTTTTGTTCTCTTGTTATAATAATTGAAATCCTTACTCTTTGTAGAGTAACCAAGAAAAATACCTTCATCACACTTTACATCAAACTTTATAGTGAAATCATCACATTTAATGAAACATTTACTCCCCAAAATTTTAAAGTAACTTACATTAGGAGTCTTGACATGCCATAATTCATAAGGTCTTTTTTTGTTACCTATGTTGACAAGTACCCGGTTCAAAGTGTAAACAAAAGTGCTAACTACTTCTCTCCAAAACATTTTTGTTACTTCACCTTGAATCAACATGGCTCTAGCAGCTTCAACAATTGTTCTATTCTTTCTCTCTACAATCATATTCTATTTGTGTAGGGGAAAAAGCGAGACTAGGCTAACATGTCCTAATCCTACCTTTTGACACACATTGTGGAATACGAAAGAGCCTAGAGGTATCACACAATTGGCTACTTATTTTTGTGAAAGAGAGAGCCACGGGCTACCTATTAGGGTTTCTATTCCTTTGTTGTAATTGAAAGATAAAATGATGCAAGTTCAATTCCAAAATGCAAGCATGAACTAACAAGATTGCAGAATTGAAGTTAAACAATGGAAAGCTGTAAACACAAGGACAAGACAAGAATGCAGTTGCGTACCTAGAGTTAAAATCTGAGTGAAAATGTTCGGGACGGGGGCGCGAGCGCCACTGTCCTGATTCTGCTCCTGAAACTGCACTTGAAACTGCTATTTTACAATCTAGAAAACTATCGAAAATGCTGTCTGACAGAAGGACTAGGGCACCCAGCACCTCTTTCCCAGGGACCAGGGTGCCTAGCGCCCCTGTCCTGGCAGGACTAGGGTGCCCCACGCCCCTGTCCTAGTCTTTTGCTCTGGAATTTAGTGTGAAGTTCTGTCTCCATCCGCTTCCGTCGAATCTGCAACTTGCGGCATCATCCGAATCCCGAAACCTGCACTTATATCTGAAAAGGTATGGTGGACGGCTATATAGGGTTTTGCCTTAGTCAAACCCCTACTTTGGTGATTTCCACCTCCACGAATAGCCAAGTTGTATTGTAAAATTAGTGTGTGTGCAGACCTTGTGTGTGTGCAAGATCCTAAAATGCAAGTAAGCAAACTAGAGCAACCTAGAAAGTAAACTCTAATTGCTTGTAAATGATAATGTAAATGCTCCAAATCAAGATGTAGAGTGATCTAAAGCATGAATACAAATGATGTAATGAAGCTTATGCAAAGACATGAAAACAACATGAAATCATACCCAACCCCAAGGGAGGGGTACAAGCCAATCTTCAATCGGTGATCCTTTATTGCTCTTCAATGCCTTCAAAGCCCTAAATGAATGAAATTGATGAATGCTTGATGGATGGATGTTGAATGTTGTTGAAGTCTTCAAAGATCTGCTCTTTTGCTACGTAGAAGGTCCCTGAAACCAAAATTTGGATCCTTTCAAATGAAGAAAGAGAGCTCTTATATATGAAACCCTAGGTCTTAATTTCAACTTTTGGCCAACCTAGAGATTTAATCTCTCGCCAATTTCTTGGGGTTAAGATTTATATTATGATTGGATCGCGCTCCTAAAATTTCAGGAAAAATGTCTGGGACCGTGTGCACTCCGGGCGCAATGGTCCCGACAACTTTTCACCAAATTTTCAGGGCTATTGGATATGATGATTTTAGAGGGAATATCGAAGTTATAGGTGATTTCGAGATGTTTTGACCCCCGAAATCAAGCCCCCAAGTTCAAAATAGGACCTAATTAGGGGTTTTTGATTAAATGATGTATTGGAAGAATAAAATGAACAAGGCACACTTTAATGAAAGGGCCCAACTTTATGATGTGGAAGATAATGAAATAGAACCTTAAACCTAATTAATTTGATTAATTAAGTGCTAAAGGGGAAATGCAATGCAAATGCAAAATGCGCCAGGGCGGGTGCTAAACTAGGTGTGAAATTGTACTACTTTAGCAAGTGCGTACAATTTACGACGTTACATTTAGCCCCCACTTTACCGGTCATATGAGTACTACGTGCATATGCAAGCTAAAGTACAGGAAAGTAAACATTATTTGATAAAGGATATATCCATAAGTCCGTCGAACGAAGCCCCCAGCAGTATCTGCAGTACACAGTTAGGAACCGCACCCTACAAAACACATGTTAGATCACAAAATCACCTAATGCTTACTAAGGAAAGTGATGAAATTTGCGAGTAGCTATATGCCCCCCTGTTTTGGCTTGCTTATTAGGGAGGTGAAACAGGATAGCATGTTTACTTACGACAAATTGTGTGAGAGATTATTGATGAGAGATGTTCACTGAAGAGGCTTCATCAGAGCACGTTTTGGAACATCCAGGGAGTAAGGGAACAAAAATACGATTCCTATGCAACAAACGGTTCAGAAATTGCATCTCCCAAACTCAAGTTATGATGAAATGAGTGATAAAGGAAAATTAGGGTTTTGAAACCAAAATGAACATATATACCTTGAAAGTGACTGTTGCATTTGTCACTTTGTTGATTTCTAAGTATTGTTCATTGCAGCGGAGCCCACATAGCCATCATCATGCCTTCACGATGACCGAAGCGTCCCATTAGGATGGAGATCATGCGACAGGCCGTGATCGGCGATGAGCCACTGGATGAGGTGAGTTGACTGAACTTTGACTTTGACTCTCTGCATTTCTATTGACTTTGAGTTTTTGTGATCGAATGCGGGCCCTGGAATCTGACCTTGGGTCCCACCCAGGGCACCATGGTCCTATCAGGGCGCCATGGTCCCTGAAGGGTGCCATGGTCCTATCAGGGTGCCATGGTCCCTGAAGGGCACCATGGTCCCTGAAGGGCGCCATGGTCCCTGATAGAGCGCCATGGTCCCAATCAGGACTTGGCAAGGGTTAGCTTTTGATGTTCGACAGTTTTCATTTTTTGCATAGATGATTTTGATGATTGAGTACTGATTACACTGATGTTTTTGTATTGCAGGCTCTCCCATACATGAGAGAGCACATGGCGGGGCAGATTCTTCGTAGTTTGCGAGATCAGACTCCCCAGCTGACTCAGGCAGAGAGAGATACATTATCCATAGTAGGTTTGTGGTATATGATTCTTATGCTGGCCATTCGATTCCATCCTGCGATGCTGATGGCACTTATGGAGCGATGGGATCCTGAAGCATGTACATTCCATCTCCTAGTAGGAGAGATGACGGTCACACTTGAGGATGTGTACCGCATACTTTTCCTACCTATCAGAGGAGCTACCGTGACAGACGCGACTGATCGATCAACGGAGGACCATCAGAGGGAGCAGGTATACTGCATAGGGAGAGTCATGCCCGGTGAGACGAGAGGTCGCATCATGGTCAGTTGGCTCTTACACCCTACAGGAGAGGTGCCCCTTATGAGACGTCTTATGATTGCCATCATTGCACTAGCCGTCTGCCCTAACAGGCGAGGTACGCACATGCATGGGGGTCTCACATGGTGCATCAGGGCTATGGAGAGACATAGGAGAGTATATGCCTGGGGTCGGAGTATGCCTGCACATCTCTATCACGACCTCGAGGAGTATGTTTTTGGACAGGGTTGTAGCTTGATGACATGCACACTTCTGCAGGTGTGGATATTTGAGCACTTTACATGCACCAGGCCTGTCAGCTATCCGATGAGTGCGGCTAGTGAGCGACCTAGGGTGTTTTCTTATCCACTTACCAGCGAGTGGAGATTTGGGGATCTATTATATTGGAGAGTGACATTCGATAGATTGACAACTGAGGTAATAGTATGGAGACCATATCTGTAGATGCACAGATGGGATGGAATGGAGAGGCAGCTAGCATGCTTACAGAGGAACCACCTACTGAGAGGACAATACCCACATATCATAGTCCCATTCTACTTTGACCGAGTACGGAGGCAGTTTGGGCTAGAGCAGTGTGTTCTAGCTGGTGTACCCATCTACACTCGACACTCACGAGTCCTTCCCAGACCCAGAGTAGTAGCGAGACCTACGATAGATGATATCAAGATCACAGATATAGAGGGGTCCGATCAGGATGTGGTCACTGATTATGCTGCAGATCCCGAGGCATAGCGCAGGTATCTCTCATGGTTTGTGAGGACATACGCAGGGCCTATCTTTTCACCAGATCACCCGACAGGTCATCCAGGTCCATGGAGACATGGAGACCGAGATGAGGATCAGGGATCCAGATCGGAGGAGCCAGAGGAGGGAGAGGGTCATGAGGAGGTAGGAGATCCTGATCCACCCATAGGAGATCAGCCTAGTGCTGAGGAGGAGGAGGAAGGAGAGGAGGATGACATAGATAGAGATGATGATGAGAATGGTGGATGCAGATGAGGATGAGGATGACGAGGAGGAGGAGGATAGGGATGATGAGGAGGAGTCAGATGCAGCTCCCCACCATTCAGGAGATGATACCATAGCCTTGGATCCTCCTCTTATTCCCCAAAAGGGGGAACACGAGGCGATACGGAGACCTGTACCCAACGTGCACAGATCATTCGAGCAAGGGGAGCCTAGTAGTTCCCAGTCACAGATGCTACCATATCACGATCCCTACTGGCAGGAGGGAGATCCAGTTATAGTAGGTTTATATTGATTGATTTAATGTTTTGATGATATAAAATGGTACTAATTCAAAATCTGTTCTACTACTATAGCTAATGTGCAGGAGTGGCGTTCCTTGATCTAGCAAGTAGTGACAGATATTTCCATGACGACACAGATCCCTAGTTCCTTACAGGTTTCCTATAGGCCTCAAGGGAACACGAGTCAGCATGATGACTTGTTTTCCCCATTTCGAGTACAGGTGGAAATATGGAGGGAGAGAGAGAGAGTTCTATCAAAGAACCTTTAGTGGGCACAGTGTGATCTAGCAGCAGCTCAGGTCGAGGCTACCTCATATCGCGCGATCCTTATGGATAGGGATCGTAGGAGTTCCTCTCAGAACAATTCACGGTCTATATCATGCTATACACCTATGGGTCCACCTGCATGGCCGGATCAGGAGGGAGCATCTAGTCGTCACTCCCCAACCACTAGCCCTAGGGATAGGAGATGATCTCATGATGTAGGATAGGTCACATTTTGGATGTATAGTGACCTACTTTTGTATATAAAAACAAGATCCACATATATATATACATGCTTCTCTTTGTCTCAAACGTGTTATCTTTAATGCCTAAATATATATTTTGATTAAAGTTAATACATTTGATAGATGTACATGTATGTTCTGAATCTAATTTCCATGTGATTGATTTTTTCAATGCTCCATGATTAAATTGATACATGTGTGACTTAATTAACATATTTAATCAAGTACTACATTGATGATAGAGAAGAAATATGTGTTAAGCCTAAGAATCATATATCTAATGTAATTTAATTTAAACTTAAACACAACATGATACAATTCTACCTAACAGATAAAGACATTGTATAATATGCCAGCATAATGGAAATGTAAATCTTTTGCAATTTACATAAATGAATTCAAGACAAACCATAAAGTAAAGAAACACGCTTGTCAGGAACAAAGCAATATAGATTAAACAAAACATCATTTAATTCTATTTGTTCTAACAAAGATATGCTAACATATTATCCAATTTTGAAGAAGTGAAAAGAAGATAAATGAAATGAAAGATAAGGAATGAGGAATTAAGCATAGTATCTACGCAGGTGCATGGCATTTATAGGTTCTTTAAGAGGCATACCGTCTACATCTGCTATTTTGTAAGCACCTGATCCATAATCTTCAATAACAATATACGGTCCAAGCCAATTAGGACTAAATTTTCCCTTTTCTTTAGGTAAGGCATTCACATTGCGCTGATTCTCATAGAGAACTAAGTCACCCACTGAGAAGGAATGTTGAATAACCTTATCATTATAGCTTCGTTGTAGAGTTTTGTGATACGCTTGAATATGCTCAAGAGCATTTATACACTGTTCATCAAGCATCTCAAGCTATTGAAGTCTTTGTTCTCTATAAGAGTCATCATCTACTATACCTTTGAGAGAAACTCTAAGTGATGGAATCTCTAACTCTAAAGGCATAATAGCATCAGCACCATAAACAAGATTATAAGGGGTGGTTCCTGTAGCAATTCGTACACTCATTCGGTAGGCCCAAAGAGCATAAATTAGCTGAGTACTCCAATCCTTACCATGCTTATTCACGGTTTTGCGAAGAATTTGTTCAATTATCTTATTGGATGATTCAGCTTGACCATTTGATTGAGGATAATATGGTGTAGAAAATCGATGTTTGATATGATATTTCTCAAGAAATTTCTTCACATCCTTGTTCTTAAATGATGTCCCATTATGTAAGATTATAGTGGAAGGTATCCCGAATCAAGAAATAATGTTTTCTAGAAGAAATTGACAAATCACTTCAGCAGTAGTAGAGCGAAGGGGAACAGCTTCTACCCACTTTGTAAAGTAATCTGTTGCGGTTATAATGAAAGTGTGTCCTTGAGATGAAGGAGGAGAGATTTTACCGATGAGATCCAATCCCCATGCAGAGAAAGGCCAAGAAGCTACATGAGAACGAAGTTCTTGGGCAGGAGCATGAATCAAATTATTGTGTTGTTGACATTGATGACATTTCTTAACAAATGAAAAAGAATCCTTCTGCATAGTTTGCCAATAGTATCCCATACGAAGCAATCTTTGAACCAAGGATTTGCCTCCAAAATGCCCCCCACAGGCACCTGAATGTGCCTCTTCAAGAGAAATAGGGATTTCCGTTTTGTTAAGACAGCGAAGGAGAAGACCATTATAACCCCTTCGGTAAAGAACATTAGAAAGAATGATATATCTAGCAGACAGCTTGCGGATTCTAGCCCTAGTGTTCCTATTGGTGGAATTAGGAAAGGCACCATCGGTCAAGTATCTTACGATATGCGAATACCATTCATTTGAGTCTATAAAGTTGCAACATGTCACCAAGCTAGAATCATCTATGATAGCTAGAGAAATAAGGTTGTGAATAACAAATTTAAGATCAACCACAGGGTCCTCTAAAGATACAAGAGAAGCCACACATGCCATTGCATCCGCATGTCAATTATCTTTTCGAGGAACAGGTTCCAGGGTATAAGAATCAAATTTTTGTAACAAAGAGATAGCAAAGTCTTTATATTGTGATAATTTGTCTTGTTGTGCTTGATACAGTCCCGTTACTTGTCTTATAATCAATTGAGAATCTCCATAAATATGTATGTGTTTTACATTCAAAGCCAAGGCTACCTTTATTCCTGCTATAAGAGCCTCATACTCAGCAATGTTATTGGTACATAGGAAATTGAGACGATAAGATAAGGGAATGGATTTCTTTGTAGGAGAAATCAGAACAACACCTACCCTCGATCCTGTACGACACTTAGAGCCATCAAAGTACAATTCCCAAGTTTCATCTTTCTCTGTGAAAAGAATGAAATCATCAAGAAAAGACTCAGGGTTAGGGAAGGAAAAAGGTGAAGGGGCCTCAACTAAGTGATCGGTCAATGCTTGCCCTTTAATTTCTCTTTGTGAAACAAATTTAAGGTCAAATTCAGTTAACATCATAACCCACTTAGCTAGGCGCCCTGATAAATTAGTTTTAGAGAAAAGATGCTTCAAAGGATCAAACTTTACCATGATGTGGACTTCTGAATTTAAAAGATAATGTCTCAATTTCTGAGTCACAAACACTAAGGCCAAACATTGTCTTTCTATCACAGAATATCAGGTCTCATAATCGAGTAAGGTATGACTTATATAATAAACCGGACATTCCTTACCATCTTTATCATGTTGTGCCAATAATGCTGCGATAGCATGAGAGGAAGCAGTTGTATAAAGAAGAAAGGGTTTAGAAGGTTCGACGGGTTGAAGGATAGGAGGACTAGCCAAATATACTTTTAAATCTTCAAATGCTTGCTGACAATCTTCGTTCCATTGAAAAGTGATATTCTTTTTGAGAAGTTGAGTAAAAGGAAAAGTACGATCCGCAAGTTGAGATACCAACCTACGAATAGCTTGAATCTTTCCTTGTAAGCTATTGAGTTGAGACACATTTCTAGGAGGTGGCATGTTGACAATAGCATCTATTTTCTTAGTGTCCACCTCAATCCCACGATGCAAAACTATGAATCCTAATAGTTTTCCACTGTCCACACCAAAAACACATTTTCGGGGATTCAAGCGCATGTGATGTTTACGAATCCTTTCAAAGATTTGATGAAGGATCTTAATATGATCTATACAGAGAATGGATTTGGCTAAAATATCATCAACATAATCTTCTAAAATCTTATGCATGTAATCATGAAAGATAAGGGTCATCACTCGTTGATAAGTTGCGTTGGCGTTTTTAAGCCCAAAGGCATCATCACCCAACAAAACGTACCCCAAGGAGTGGTGAAAGCAGTTTTGAATTGATCTTGAGGATTAATGAAAATTTGATTGTATCCTGAAAAACCATCCATGAAGGATAACAAAGCATGTCCTGCTGTAGAATCAACTATCATGTCAATGTTTGGGAGAGGGAAATCATCTTTCAAAGAAGCCTTATTTAAATCTCGAAAGTCGATACACATTCTTATTTTATTATCTGATTTAGCCACAGCGACAATATTTGAAATCCATGGGGAATAATCAATAGGGCGGATAAATCCAGCCTCCAATAATTTTTCAATCTCAGCCTTAACAAGCAAAGCTACCTTAGGATTCATTTTTTGAATCTTTTGTTTCACAGGCTTAGCATCAGGAACTAAGACAATATTATGAGTGAAAATCTTAGGATCTATACCAGGCATGTCAGAATATGTCCAAGCAAAGATCTCAGGGAATTCACGCAATAAATCTGCATATTGTTTTTGTTCTTCTTCATCCAAACATTTTCCAATTTTAATAACTTTTTCTTCATTGCAAGGATCCATCTTGACATCAATGGTGTCGCTTATAAGAAGATTACTTTGTTGAGGAGTATCTTTTAACTAAGGGAATTCTTCCACAATCTTATCATTATCAATCTCTTTTCCAAAATAAGCTTCAGTGTTCAAACAATAAGGAAATCCCCTATTGTGATGATAATGAGGAAGAGTATCGTAGGCTCCTAAAAACTCAGCTAAAGCATCATCGGTAGGAAAAACATCCAAAGCATAGGCACACGAAGGATCCCCATCAATAAACTAAGGGTGTCTCATTGGTAAAGATGTAGAAATAACATTAACACTAATACATGGTCTTTTAGAAGCTTTAGTGCACTTGCAGGGATTATAACCAAGTCCAAAGGTCACATCATAAAGATTATTCTCTAGAGGAACCTTTATCCCTTGTTCGTGAGTGCCACAACCATTTCCATGATACCCATGCTTAGCTAAAATATGAAAACCACGACCATAACGATCAGCCATTTCAGAAAGAGAAGGTGGTTTTTCATGAGACAAAGAATCAAACTCTTCAGAATTAGAGGTGTGAGTAGAAGAAGTTTGAGAAGCGGCCACAAAATTATTGGTCATAGGCTCACGTAATGTTGATTGATTTTTAGCTTCTTCCTTCTTTTCAACTTTAAGCTCTCTAGGAGGATCCCTATATTTTCCTACAAAGGTGGGATTAAAATCAAGAGATCCCCAATCGTCTTCTGCGAGAACCTTCTCAGGATCAAAGGCCTTCTCATGTGTAGATTCAAGTCGAGAAGGATCTTCTTCAGGAGCTTTAGACTCATCCAAAGAATTTTGATCATCAAAGAGTGAGGATTCATCCATAGGTATCTTGTTTAAAGAGTCATCACTAGAAGAGGAAGGCTTAGATGTTTGCAAACAAGCTTCGAAATTAGTATCACCTATCAAGGTATATGTCTTATTGTTATAAATAAATTTAACTTGTCTATGCAATGTAGAGGGGACATCTTGCATACTATGAATCCAAGGTCTCCCTAATAACAAGTTGTATGTTAGATTTCCCGACATAACATGGATAGGAGTAGGCAAAGTAACAGGCCCCACTGTGAGGGGTAAGGTGATAATACCTAATGAAGACTTAGCCACATTATCAAAGCCTCGAATGGGATGAGAGTCAGGCTCAATAAGGGATGTATCCACATTCATCTTATGCAAGAGATTAATGCTACACACATTAAGGCCAGAACCATTATCTACTAGTGTTCGTCTTATAGCAGTGTCATTTATGATAACCACAATCATCAAGGGATCATATTGATGTTGAATTTCACTAGTAGGCAACTCATCTTGAGTAAACACAATTTGAGCTTTAGGATTCATCACAGAGTTAACCAAAGACACTATATTACTAGATGTATTCGGTGGAGGAACATTCAAATCTTTCATGGCATCTTGTAACATTCCGTGATGAGCAGAAGAAGTTTGGATCAAATCCCAAAGGGATATCTTAGCAGGGGTAGCCTTAAGTTGTTCTATGAGATCATATTCCTTACCAAGAACTTGTGAAATACGTGGAGCTTGCGGAAGAATTAGTTGAGGATTAGGAAGAGAAACTGGAGTAACAGGAGGAGGATTAGGCTGCCTATTATTTCTAGTATGATGAGTATGGGCAACCGCATGATAACTCTCTCTAGTTAATTGCTTGGCATAACTATAAGGACTTATAGGTTTTCTTCCTTGCACGGTGATGATAGGTTTATTCAGAGTAAGAAAGGAATCATGACCATATCCTCTTTGGACAGTAAGGAGAGGCTTATTATGCTCTTTTAGGTTTATCATGTTAACTAATTTAGAAGTTTTGTTCTTGTTTAAAGGTTTCGATAAAGCCACAAAGTCATCAAGAGCATCATCCAACAAAGCATGATCATATCTATTAAAAGGTTTATCTTTTGATTCAAAAGGAGACATCTCTTCATAGAGGGGATTATTGAAAACAACCATGTTACTAGATTTAGTGGAAGAGTTGATAGGAATGTACCCTTGAGAGGAATCATTCAACTTATCTTTCTCATCACAATGAAATGGCATAGTAACAATATTTATGAGTCTTTGGTAAAATGAAGGTTTGATATTTTTAGGATTCAAAAACTCATCTAACGCTTCATCTAATTCATCTTGGCTATCGACATAATTGCATACATCATCATAAATATGAACATCTTGCAAATAAAAATCCGGCATTTTGAAATAAAAGTTGCATAGAACTTAGACACACAATGCAAAGAAACAAAGAAACACACTCTTTTTTTTTTTTTTGCTTTTTATGAAAATGAAACTTAAATGAGACACACTAAATCTAGATCAAGATCTAACAAATGTAATGCAAGAGAAAGCAATAATAAGATTCACGTCGGGTTCACCAAAATGTGTAGGGGAAAAAGCGAGACTAGGCTAACATGTCCTAATCCTACCTTTTGACACACATTGTGGAATACGAAAGAGCCTAGAGGTATCACAAAATTAGCTACTTCTTTTTGTGAAAGAGAGAGCCATGGGCTACCTATTAGGGTTTCAATTCATTTGTTGTAATTGAAAGATAAAATGATGCAAGTTCAATTCCAAAATGCAAGCATGAACTAACAAGATTGCAGAATTGAAGTTAAACAATGGAAAGCTGTAAACACAAGGACAAGACAAGAATGCAGTTGCATACCTGGAGTTAAAATCTGAGTGAAAATGTTTGGGACAGGGGCGTGGGTGCCACTGTCTTGATTCTGCTCCTGAAACTGCACTTGAAACTGCTATTTTACAACCTGGAAAACTGTCGGAAATGTTGTCTGATAGAAGGACCAGGGCGCCCAGCGCCCCTGTCCCAGGGACCAGGGCACCTAGCACCCCTGTCCTGGTAGGACCAGGGTGCCCCATGCCCCTGTCCTGGTCTTTTGCTTTGGAATTTAGTGTGAAGTTCTGTCTCCGTCCGCTTCCGTCGAATCTGCAACTTGCGGTGTCGTCCGAATCCTGAAACCTGCACTTATATCTGAAAAGGTATGGTGGGCGGCTATATAGGGTTTTGCCTTAGTCAAACCCCTTCTTTGGTGATTTCCACCTCCACGAATAGCCAAGTTGTATTATAAAAGTAGTGTGTGTGCAGACCTTGTGTGTGTGCAAGATCCTAAAATGCAAGTAAGCAAACTAGAGCAACCTAGAAAGTAAACCCTAATTGCTTATAAATGATAATGTAAATACTCCAAATCAAGATGTAGAGTGATCTAAAGCATGAATACAAATGATGTAATGAAGCTTATGCAAAGACATGAAAACAACATGAAATCATACCCAACCCCAAGGGAGGGGTACAAGCCAATCTTCAGTCGGTGATCCTTTATTGCTCTTCAATGCCTTCAAAGCCCTAAATGAATGAAATTGATGAATTCTTGATGGATGGATGTTGAATGTTGTTGAAGTCTTCAAAGATCTTCTCTTTTTCTGCGTAGAAGGTCCCTGAAACCAAAATTCGGATCCTTTCAAATGAAGAAAGAGAGCTCTTATATATGAAACCCTAGGTCTTAATTTCAACTTTTGGCCGACCTAGAGATTTAATCTCCCACCAATTTCTTGGGGTTAAGCTTTATTTTATGATTGGATCGTGCTCCTAAAATTTTGAGAAAAATGTCCGGGACCATGTGCACTCCGGGCACCATGGTCCCGACAAATTTTCATCAAATTTTTAGGGCCGTTGGATATGATGATTTTAGAGGGAATCTCGAAGTTACAAGTGATTTCGAGATGTTTTGACCCCCGAAATCAAGCCCCCAAGTTCAAAATAAGACCTAATTAGGGTTTTTGATTAAATGATGTATTGGAAGAATAAAATGAATAGGACACACTTTAATGAAAGGGCCCAACTTTATGATGTGGAAGATGATGAAATAGAACCTTAGACCTAATTAATTTGATTAATTAAGTGCTAAAGGGGAAATGCAATGCAAATGCAAAATGCACCAGGGCGGGTGCTAAACTAGGTGTGAAATTGTACTACTTTAGCAAGTGCGTACAATTTATGACATTACACTATTGTAGAGTTCTAGGAGTTGACATCTACCTCTTGATTGCCTGTTCATCATAAAACTTCACAAACTCATTAGAACTAAATTCTCCTCTCTGGTCAGATCTCAAACATTTCAAATTCTTCCCAGTTTCTTTCTCAACTAAATCTTTGAATTCTTTGAATTTATTGCATGCCTTAGACTTTTCTCTTAGAAAAGTTACCCACATCATCTTGGAAAAATCATCACTAAAAAATCATGAAATATCTATCACCAAAATAGCTCTTAGTCCTCATAGGACCACAAAGATTAGTATGAACCAAATCTAGAATATTTTATGAAGAGAAACACTTACTCTTAAACAATACAAAAGCCATCATACCCATCTAACAATCTTTACATAACACATTATTCGGTTTAACAAGCTAGGGAAAACCTCTCACAATACTTTATTTACTAACTCTTATCAAATTGTCAAAATTAACATGACAAAACCTTTTGTGCCATAACCAGTTGTCTTCAATCTTTGCCACCAAACAACTATTCACATTAGTATTTAGATGGAAAATATTATCTCTTGTCTGCTTTCCAGTAGCAATCAATTCTCCATTACCTCCAAGAATCCTGCACACTCCACTTTTCAATTCTAGAAGATATCCCTTATCATTTAACTGACCAACACTCAAAAGGTTATGTTTTAATCCATCAACCCAAAAGACATCATCTGCATTACTTTTTCCATTCAATGAAATAGTTCCTTTACCTTTAACCATTTAGGGTGAGTTGTTTCCAAACCTTACCACACCCCCATCAAATTATTCAAGAGATAATAACTTGTTTCTATCATCGGTCATGTGGTGTGATCAACCACTATCTATTATCCATTCATCACTACTATCCATGTGAGACACCAATGCCTTTTCATCAGTCAAATCTTCCTTCATAGCAACAAACATTGTCTCCTCATTGTCATCTTCTTTTGATTGTTCATCAGTCATGCCTTCATCCACTGCAACATAGCAATGTTTCTATCCTTTTCCTTTAAATTTTCTTAACTTTTCCTTTGTATCACTGTTAGGACAATTTGTAGCAATGTGTCCAATCTTATAGTAGGAAAAACACTTCAAAGGTAATTTACCTTTATCCTTATCAGTGCCTCTCAGAAATATTTTAGCCAATAGTGCCTCAAGTTCCATCAAATGATCTTCATTATCATCCTCACCTCTTCTACCGCCATGGCTCGACCTGCAGTCATGGTTATGAAAAACATCCTTTCCTTTCCACATAGATGTACCGGTTACAAAAGCTTTAAAAGAAGATTTAGAAATAGATCTCAATACTTGAATTGCAAAAACTCTAATAGCATATTATGGTAGGAAAGTTCTAAGCATTTTACTAACAACAATATCATCATCAATCTTACCTCTAGTACTCTTAATACCACCTACAACTTCTTTAATCCTTTGACCATATTGTGAAATGTTCTCACCATCAACTATTTTCATGTCATCAAATTTGCATCTTAAACTTTCTTCTTTTTCTCTTTGTACATGTTCATCTCCACTATAAATCAATTCTATTTTCTCCCATACCTCAAATGCAATTTATAATCTATGAACATCTATATACTTAGAATTGGATAAAGTACTTACAATTGCTTTCAAGGCTTGATTTTTTTCTTGTTGTTCTTTAAGATCATCCAGTGTCAAGGGGTTGGTAGTAGGAGAAACATACTTGATTACCACATGATTCCAATACTGAGCACCCAATCCTTTAATGTATATATTCATCCAATCTTTCTATATCTGGTAGTTGTCCTTAGTAAACTTGGGACCCTCCTTATTCATCATCTTTCTTCAGGATCTTTCCCTCAAGCTATTAATATTTTTGCACACAAAAGACCAATGCTCCGATACCAATTATTAATCTTAGAGGATCCGGTTAATACTGAGAGGGGGGGTGAATAAGTATTAACAACAATTTTAAACTTAAAACTTGAACTTATAAAACTTCACCAAATCAATCATAAATCAGTAATAAACTCTTTACCATTACCGGTAATCATTGATAACCAACTGTTAAACTGGTTTATTAAAACTACTCATTAAGTGTTCATCAACATGCATACACTAAAAGTAAAACATAACAACACATAAAAACATTCACAATGTGAACACCATGTTTTTCACGTGGAGACCCAAATAGGGAAAACCACGGTGGGAATGGGTACCACAAAAATTGTGCACTCTTTCGGAATGCACCTTGTTAGGATCCTAGCCTAGTTAGAAGCTTACAAAGATGCCCTGTTAGGAGAAAACCCTATTAGGAGTCACCCAGTTAAGGGATTTAGATGATGAGCCTTGTTAGGAGCTTTTATCTGTCAGGATCAACCTCGCAAGAGGATTTAACACTCAGATGTTGAGCTACCCGGTTAAGGGATTTATAGTGTAATGCATGTTAGGACCTACTGGGTTAAGGGATTTTGTTGTTGTAACTATTAGGATAACAACAATGAATGATCTAGGTATAGAACTTAACTATTTGCTTCATTAGATCCAATTCTACTCCAAATCTCTACACTCTGGCATATCTCTCACACTTTGGTTCATCTTCACACTCTTCTCAAAAGCCATCGACACAACAAACATCAACTATACTGACCTAAATAACCTTTTCAACTTAGTGGGTAAAAAAAACCCAAGACTTACAACATAGATCATCATCACGGATCTTTACATCTCATTTTAGATCATCATATGGATCATTACAATCAATTACAAATCAAGTACAACCATTGAATGGCATCTTGATCTGATACAAAGTCAAACCCTTAGAACACTCTTCTAAGCCCTTTATTGTTTCCCAAGAAATTTCATCTCCAAATGTGCCAAAACATCATTCAAACACTTCACGTGGTTTGTGCCACATCATCGCCAACTTAAAAACATAATGTGATCCACTGGCGAACTCAAAATCATTACCGGTCCTTAAACCCTTCTTAAACCCTAGAAAAAATACAACATAAATCATAATCATGACTTCCAGTAACCAAAAAATTTCCTTGTTTATCGGTTAAGGTCGTAATTCCCAGTTCATTGTTTTCAATACCAATAAGGCATTTTTAGTAGACCAAAAAGACTTCGATGACAAAATACAACATAGTAAACATTAGTTGTCATCAATGACAACACAAATAACTGATCAAAGTCATCCAATCATACAATATCAATCTCTTCATCACAAATATTAGTCCTTTACCAATTCAATCATTATTCTTCATCTGCATCAATTATGCCAATCATAACAACATATTCAGTATCAGACAATGCACTTACAATGGCTTCCACTGCTTGATTGTTTTCCTGCTACTCCTTAAGTTGATATGGAGTTAGAGGATCGGTAGGGGGTACATATTGAGTAGAAACATGTTTCCAAAACTGAGAACCCATACCTTTGATATAAATCTTCATTCTGTCTTTCCATATTGTGTAGTACTCAGTAAATTTCAGACCCTCCTTCTTCATCATTTTCTTTTGGATCTTTTCCTCAAGTTGTTAAGCTTCCTACACACAGAGGAGCTAATTCTCTGATAGCAATTGTTTTTAGAGGGTTCGGTTAATACTGAGAGGGGGGGGGGGGGGTGAATCAATATTAACAAAAAACTGAAATCTTAAACCAAACTGATCAATACTTCACCAAAACAGATCATAAGTAGTACCAGTAACCACTTAAATCAATCTACTAATCGGATTTACCAAACTTCTCATTTAAGTGTTCCATATCATGCATGCAATAGAAAAATATCAACTTAACATAAACACAAATCAATCACCATATGAACACTAGGATTTTCACGTGGAAACGAAAATGGGAAAAACCATGGTGGGAATTGGTACCCACAAGATAATGCACTTTTTCGGAATGCACCTTGTTAGGAGGCTAGGTCGGTTAGGAGTAGACCCTGTTAGGAGTCACCCGGTCAAGGGATTTACAATATGATCTCTTTTAGGATATTTTCCCTGTTAGAAGAAACCTCGTAGGAGGATTTAAATTAAAGTTGTTGAGCTACCTAGTTAAGGGATTTACATGAACAAGGCCTGTTAGGACCAACCCGATTTAGGGGTTTTGAACCTTCTGCACCTATTAGGGAACAACAGATGAATGACCTAGAAATAGCACTTCCTACTTGTTTTTTCCAATCCACTTCAACTCCAATCTTCTTAACTCTTGTAGACACATACCTCTAGTTCGGCAAGACACTCTTTTTTCAAATTACCGACATAATAAACTTCATCAAAACTGACCTAAATACACTTTACATCTTTGTTGGTAAAAAAACATAGATACATCAAGATTCAAATAAATTTACATCATATATCATCATAGATCATTACAAATCATGATACAGATTATTACAACAAATATCAAGACAATTTCAACCGTTGAATAATCATAAAACGACACTGCACATCGATCTGATAAGCAATCAAACCCTTAAAACATTCTTCTATGCTCTTCGCTGTTTCCCAAGAAATTTCATCCTTAATCCAAAATAGTATTTTAATTTCTCGCACAGGTTGTGACACGTCACCATCAAATTATGAACATAATGAAATTCACCTCCAAGCCATAAAGCATCACCAGTTAAGAGATCTTGTTATTGGTTCTAAAACCCTGCTAAAACCCTACTAAAAATACAATAGTAAATCACAAACATGACTTACGGTTATCAAGACATGATGTGGTTCAGGTCATAAACTCATTACAATGATATAAACACATATTTCAAACCGCAACACCTGATTCCTCATCAATATTCAGAACCAATTGCTTAAGTATAGCAATGCTTCATGTTTACTAGTTAAAGTCCTATTTGCCAGGTTTTCTATCAGCTGCAGAGTTCATCTCACCAACTTAATCCATTATCGGTTAGGTTACACCAATACCAATTGTTGAATATCTAGG
The DNA here is from genome assembly GCF_030272615.1 of Cryptomeria japonica. Lineage (NCBI taxonomy): Eukaryota > Viridiplantae > Streptophyta > Pinopsida > Cupressales > Cupressaceae > Cryptomeria > Cryptomeria japonica. Next base: position 98,762,180 of record NC_081406.1, on the reverse strand, counting down.
AAATTGACAAGAGTGAGGGGGGTGAATCTGTTGACAATTAAATCTTTTTTTGATTAATTATAACACATATAACATGAAAGCACATGCACACAATAGATCAAATACAATGAACACAAGAATTTATATAGAAAAACCAAGAAGGAGAAAACCACGAAGAATGCTAGTTCTTAATATATAACACTGGCTAAGGTGATTTTTACAAAGATGGTTCACTGCCCAGAAAGGCTCACTGCCAAAGAAAGAAAAGATAATCCACCACTATAACATAGTCTGCAATATCGGTAATACTTCTGGTGCCTATCGATAACAACACACTTCACATATCCATTGGATTTTTCCTTTCAGTCTCACATATCTTCCATACAATTTTCCATAAATTGCCATAGTAATGCATTCATATCATCCACACATATATACTATCTCCAGCAATCATAATCTTCTAAGTCGGCCAATACAAAGATCTAAAATAGGTCATCACTAAACATTTCGGTGGTGGAAGGGAATGTGAAGTAGATCGTATCATAACACACTTCATAAGATAAATCAACACATTACTTCCATCATAATTATCGAACCCAAAATACAATCCTAAGAGAATTTATGTCATTACTAATCCTCAAATTTTGGATCAAACCAAACCCAAAATAACATTGAATACCAACTGCAACATATCTTCCAAAGTACAAGACCACCTGGGAAATCACCAAACATCCATCAACATCACATATATACCTATCTTCCACTATTGCTCAATATACCAAATCCGGTCCTAACCAAGACATGAGATTTGACATCAATGACAACAGACAACACAATGCTAACAATATTATCTTGAGTTATATGTGTTATTTCTAATTCTATTTTTAAAAAATCCCTATTTTCAAGTTAGTTGGCTATATTCTTTTAGGTATTCTTGGCAAGCATTACATCGAGTATCAAACCCCATGTTCATAAACTGTGTACTTTGATTTCATTTTTAGCCCATTGTGTGTAGCGGTAGTATATCTTGGGTTGATCGATGAGGTTATTCATTCTAGTATGTTTCTTTTTAGTAGTTGCTATAGATTTCTTTCTTATGGATGCTTTGTTTCTTTTTTAGATAAGATGCCTTCTAGATGCAGAGTTTGTGGGAATGGTAAACATATGGGTACTTGACAGAACCCTCATCCAGAGAATTATGAAGAGGCTTATCCGAAGGAGCAACAACAAGATCATCAAGAAGAGGAAACACAAGGTGAGAACTAGCAGGGTAATGATGAATTTCATAGTTGATTAATATGCTTTGGGAGATTCTTGGTCATTTGGGACCAAGATAGGAGGAGAATCAATAGGGATAGTCTCATCAATTTATCCTTCATGATAGATCCACGTATTAGGAGAGAGAGAGAGGGAGTGATCGCCTTAGAGGAGAGATGATACTATACTAGATTAGGATGCAATTGTAGCAGGTCATATGAGGGATCTTCTTAGGTTTGCACTTCCTACTTTTAGTGGATCTAGCACTGGTATAGAGGTAGAGACTTGACTTATGGATTTGGGTAGGTGTTTTTCTATACATCCATCTAGAAGTAACACCAAGGCTAGGTGCACTATCATGCATCTTCATGATTTTTCTTCCACTTGGTGGTGTATGGAGGAGGAAAAGATTTATTTGGATACTGTATCAGTCTCATGGAGAGGTCGTGCTTGTTTCTTGTCAGATCTTTGGAGGCAGAGGAAGGAAAATAAGTTTTATGATATGAGGCAAATGGATATGTCGGCTAAGCAATATGAGCATAAGTTATTTGAGCTTAGGTAGTATGCGGGATTGTATATGATGAGGCTATGCTTGCGTAGCATTTTGTTAGGGGCCTTAATGCTCATATCAATGGAGGAGTTTGGGTCTTTGAGCCCTAGACTATGGAGGTAGACATGGAGAAGATGCAGTTGGTTGAGGAGAACTTTTCTATGGCATTAGGTGACTAGATATGAGTGTAGATTGGTAGTGGTCCATCTTCAAGTGAAATAGTAAGTAGTCGTAGGTAGCAAGTTCTACTAAGAGTCATCCTCCATTGTTTAAGGGTGGAAAACATCAGTAGAAGATGTTATAGGATTAGAAATATGCTTGTTGTGATAGTCCTTTGATAGAAAAGGATCATAATTAGGTGCACCATAAATGTTATCATGCTACCCAGTCAGTGCAAATTTCTTAGCAAAATTCTAGTAGAGGAAGTATTCAATAGTCTAGTGCACCTTTGGCTAATAGGGGTTTTGGCAAAGGAGGTTGTTTCACTTGTGGTCAACAACTCATCATATTGCAGTGCATTACCATCAGAGGTCAGCACATATGTCTAGTCAGAGGCTAGTAGCTTTAGATCCTACTATAGGTGATCTAGGTAGATGTCACTGAGTCTTGTGGTGGTTGATAATCATCAAGCTAAGAACCAGGGCATAGTCATGGAGACTATAGATGGAATAGGTAGTATTTCTTTCTCAATATTGTTTGATTCAGGAGCTTTAGATTCTTTCATTTCCCCATCTATAGTAGAGAAATGTGGTCTCTCAATGGCAAATTAGGCTAATAAGTGGTAGGTTGAGTTAGCTACGAGTTCTGAGGTGGTAGTGGATTATTTTGTTTGAGGTTGTGTGTTAGATCTAGGAGTTTGTTCCACCAGTTTAGATCTTCGTGTTCTTTATTTGGGATCCTATGGAGTTGTTTTGGGTATGGATTGGCTTGAGGCTCATTAGACTAATATTGACTAGCATCGTAAGAGGTTGTAGTATCTTGATGATCTTGGTGAGAGAGTAGAGATCATGGGTGTGCAGCGACCTATTTCTCTTTGTATGATTTCTACTATGTAGTTGAAGTCGTGTGTGCAGTAGGGATGTCAATTGTTTGCAGTGATGGTGAATGATAAGTATGAGGGAGAGAATCAAGATGATCTCTTTCTTCACCATCCTAATCTTTGGGAGTTTTTGGATGTGTTTCCTAGTGAGATATCAGGTTTGCCACCCAAGTGTGATATTGATTTTTGGATAGACCTAATTCTCGAAGCATAGTTGATATCTAAGCGCCTTATGAGATGACTACTCAGGAGTTGAGTGAGTTGCGGTTGGAGTTGGCAGATTTGTTAGCTAAGGGGTTCATTCATTCTAGTTTTTCTCTTTGGGGAGAACCTATTTTTTTTATGAAGAGGGATGGATCTCTTCACTTGTGTATAGATTACTGATAGTTGAATAAGGTGGCAGTGAAGAATCATTATCCTTTACTAAGGATCGATGATGTGTTTGACAAGATTAAGGATACTAAGGTCTTTTCTAAGATAGATCTTAAGTCAAGTTATCATTAGCTTTGGATTCAAGAGGATGATACATCAGATATGTTTCCATAAATGCTATGAATACTATGAGTTTACAGTGGTTCCCTTTGGCCTTACTAATGCACCCTCAATTTTCATGATTTTGATGAATGGAGTGTTTAGGAACCACCTTGATATATTTTTTCTTCTATTTATTGATGAAATTTTGATCTATCTAAGGACTGTAGAGGAGCATGAGGAGAATTTGAGGAAAGTATTGCAGTGTCTTCATGAGAATCAGTTGTATGGCAGTTTGGCTAAGCATGAGTTCAAACAAACTCAAGTGAAGTATCTTGGCCATTTTATTTCTAGAGAGGGTATCACAGTGGATCCATCTAAGATTCAAGCAATTGTATATTGGTCAGTGCCTAATAATGTAGGTGAGGTTCACAGTTTTATGGGCCTTGTAGGATATTATCATTGGTTTGTTTAGGGGTTCTCAAGAACTGCTCATCCTATTACTTCTCTTTAGAGGAAAGGGAAGAAGTTTGTTTGGTCGGAGCAATGTGAGGCATCTTTCTAGATCCTTAAGGATAATTTGACTAGTGCACCTATTTTAGTAGTACCAGATTCAATAAGAGATTTCATTGTGTAGTGATGCTTCTTTGGAGGGTTTGGGAGAAGTTCTTATGTAGGATGGATGTGTGATTTCTTATGAGTCTTGGAAACTCAAAGATCATGAATTGAAGTATCCCACTCATGATTTGGAGTTAGTGGTAGTTGTTCATGCTTTTGTGAGATGGAGGCATTTTCTTCTTGCGCATCAATTCAATTTTCATAGAGATCATTGTAGCATTATCGTAGTTTGTTGGATATCTTTTCTTAGCTGAAGTTGAATGCTAGGTAGCGTTGATGGATGGAGTTCCTTTTTTAGTATGATTTTGAGATTAAGTATATCCAGGGGAAGGAGAATGCTATGGCAGATGCATTGAGTCACAGGAGGCATGAGTTATCAGTGATGACTTTTAGCATAGATTTAAGGGATCAAATTCTTAGTGCTATTCCTTCGGATGCTTGGAATCAAGAGGTGAGAGAGGAGATTTGTTTAAGGAGAGATCTAGAGGGGATATTTTCAAGCTATTCTTTGGAGTAATATGATCTTCTTCACCATTTGGGATGTATTTATGTTATGTCATTAGACGGGCTTCGCATTTTGGTTTTTATAGAGACACATCATGCACGTTACTCGACACATCCATGTATCAAGAAGATGCATGCAGATCTTCAAAAATTGTATCATTGAGCCAATATGAGATGTAACATAGCCAATTTTGTGTCTCGATGTTTGGAGTATTAGAGAGTGAAGGCCAAGCATCAACATCTCACCAGCTTGTTGTAGTTGAAATTTGTTCCGAATTGGAAATGGGATATCATTTCAATGGATTTTGTTGTTGGTTTGCTGATTTCTTCTCATTGTCATGATGCCATCATGGTTACCATTGATAGGTTGACCAAGGTGGCAAACTTCTCTCCAATTCTATCATCCTACACAACAGTAATAGTGGATTGATTTTTCATGGAGGATATCATGAGGTTGCATGGTATTCCTTGTCAGATTATATCAGATTGAGATCCTCTATTTACTTCCTCATTCTGGACTTCTCTTCAACACGCATTGGGAGCTCAATTAAACTTTAATTCAGCATATCATCTAGAAATAGATGGGTAGACTACGAGAGTTAATCAGGTTCTCGAAGATATGCTTTAGATGTATGTCATGGATAAACAATCATGATGGGAGGACTACCTATATTTGGTGGAGTTTTCCTATAATAATGGATATCATATTTCAATTGGTATGTTTCCTTTTCAAGCTTTGTATGGTTGACCTTGTTGCACACCCTTGAGTTGGGATCATTTGCACGATAGAGTTCTTTTGGGGCCAAAGATGTTACAGGAGATGGAGCAGCAAGTGACACATATTTGGGAGCATTTAATTATGGCTTAGGATAGGTAGAAGAAGTATGCAGATGTTCATTGAGTGGTTCAACAGTTTTCCGCGGGAGACAAGGTGTTTTTGAGATTTCATCTGTGAAAGAGTCCTATCCATTATGGAAAAGGCTCTAAGTTGGTACCTCTCTTTGTTGGACTCTTTGAGGTTTTGGAGAGGATTGGTCATGTGTCTTATCGCCTTGCCTTGACACATACCCTATCCCACATCCATGATATGTTTCATGTTCTAGTTTTGAGGCCATATTTTCCTGATGTGACCCATGTTTTGGATTGGAAAGCCTTGTAGGTAAAGGAAGAAAAAAATTCTTTGGGGCCCATGTGCATGTTGCAATGTCAGGGGCTAACCCTCAAGGGTCATGTTATAGAGTAGGTAAGGGTCCAATGGGATCCGAATGATGATTATTTGATGACTTGGGAGGATGCAGCATGGATGACAGAACTATTTCCCTATTTGTTCTCAAGCTTCCATAAGTAAGCCTAGGCCATGGCGGGGAGGATGTAATGCCCCTCCCTAACTCCTCTTTATTTTATGCATCAATACTCTATAGACTTGGCTTGGACTCTTTTATGATGCTCATGATGGATACTTATAACATTACTTATGTTTTGCATGCTCTAGTTTATGTTGGACCTTTCTTATTAATAATTGATACTCTATGGTTTATGTGGATGATGATATATTTTATTAAGATAGTTGCAAATGTGTTGGATATTTATGTGCACTCATTATATGCATGTGGTAGTTTATATTGCTTATGATGATATCAGGCTATGCGCCAACCTTATTTAATGATTATATTGGATATGTTGAGTTTTCCATGATTGCATTACTACTATGGATGTGGAAGGGAAGATTCTATACCACTCATTTATGAGAAGGGTGTGACGTTGCAATTCTCTTTCACCTATTTAATAATTAATGTTATATGCAATGTATATGTTGGACATACATGTTGTGTTTCATAGGAATGCAAGTACTAGACATCGACTCCACCTGGTTCCATAGGTCTGAGCTTGTCTCTAATCCCAATGGCAAGTTGTAGTGACATGAGATCTTACCACGGTCTAGGCTTAGTTGGTACCCTGTTAGTTCTAGGGCCCTAGCTAGATTTGGCTTGTTAGTTGTTATGTTATATTTTATTTAATCCTATGTTGGGTTATTGTGGGACTGTGATTATTAATTAATTTAATTAATGTATAGTTTATTGGTGTTAAATTATTTTATTCATTGGTATTAAAATAAATATTAAATATTATTTAATTATAGAGAGCTTGTAATAAATTAAATTTTTATTTATTTTGTGGCGTTATCTTTGGTTGAGCCTTTATATTATTATTTATGCATTTGATTTATTTGATTTATTGGTTATTTACTTTATTTGGTTTATTCTAGTTTTTATTATTTTAAATTATTTGTTTATTGTTTGCATACGTACCCTTCCCTCTTATTAGTTGAAATTGAGGAATAATATTTTATCTAGGTTATGGGAATGGTTGATAAAATATACCATTATTTTCATTATTTTTGGTCGGCTATGATGAGGTATGGTTTTGGGATTTAATTTTAAATAGGAATTTTTGTGATACACTGAGGGGTTCTTTGGCTGGAGAAATTATTGAAGTTTTGATTTTGATTTTGGATGAAATTTTCTACGAATGTTGGAAGATTGCATTTGAATTTTGGATTTTCTTATTGCTAGACTTTGGATCGATTGGTGGCTTTAGATGTCTTGTTAAATTTCTCATTGACCATTTCTTCTATCCACCAAGTTAGTGGTTCTAATCCAGATACTTTGTATTTTTATTTTGAAAAAAGACTATATGTAAAAGATTGCTTAGTAAGCATTATTGTTAGCATTGTGTTATTTATTGTCATTGATGTTAAATCCTATGTCCCAATTAGGACCAAATATGTTATATTGAGTAGTAGTGGAAGATAGGTATGTATGTGATGATAATTGATGTTTCATGATTTCCCAAGAGGTCTTGTACTTCAAAAGTTGTGTTACAGTTGATATTTAGTGCTATTTTGGGTCCAGTTTGATCCAAAATTCAAGGATGAGTAACAAAATTTATGTAGCAATTCGATCATATTTTGGGTTTGATAATAGTGATGGATGTAATGTCCTAATTTTTTCTATGAAGTGTGTTATGATATGGTCTACTCCTCATTCCCTTCCACCACCAGAATATTTAGTGTAGACCTATTTTAGATCTTTGTCTTGGCTAACTTAGAAGATTATGGTTCCTAGAGATAGTATATATGTGTGGATGATCTGAATGTGTTTTTTATGTCCACCAAAATACCCTAGAGAAAACTAACCAACTAACAAGAAAGTATAGAGATAATGTTTTTTTAAGATTCTAATTAATATTGTAGCATCCTAAAATTGCACCCCTTATAATTTTAATCGCATTTGGAGCCCTCACCTTAGTTTTTTCATCTTCATGCTTGATAGGGACATATTTATGCCTCCTGCATTTAATAAACATCATATTTTCACACTTTACCTTGTTGAGACCCCTTTGTCCTTGACCTAAATTGGGGTAGGACTAGGGTGTAGCACCCTGGTCCTCCTCAATTAGGCCCTAATTTGAACCCTTGGCCCTATCTTAAATTTGAGCGGGAAAATTTTCCCCATGTTGACCTATGTCAAAAAATTAATATTATTGATGATGGGAAAGTATATAAGGAGGTATTCCCCTCTCATTTTATGAGAAGGCAATAAGGTGGATATGATCATAAGGCAAGGAGACTGCATTCAAGAATTTATCATCAAGCATTCTGCACGGCTACATATTCTTCATCTATCCATTGGAGCAACATTACATCATTCATTTGCAAGCATGTGCATGTGATTAGGGTTTTATCATGTTCATGCCATTTTATACAACATATGTGATTACATTCAAGAAGCAAAACATCATCATCATCTATTGCAGATCTGAAGGTATACCTTTCTATCATTTATTTCAAGCATTTGCAGTATTTCATTCAAGGTTGATTCCAAATTAGGGTTTGACCTAGGCAAACCCCTATTCCTAACCCCTTTATTCTTCTTTCTATTTGCAGAAAGAAGGTACACATATGTTCTTATGGAGTTAAGTTTTATTCATAGAGATGGAAAAACCCATTTTCACACACAGAAAGTTCAATGGACCGATAGGACGGCGACCTGGTCCAAACACATGGTCCCTACAACTTTTGGCAGATTTTGTACAGAAGCTTTAAATCATCTCAAACTTCTCAAATCTAAGTGCACGATGAAATCTCAAATCTGCAGCTCGCTGTTTTCTCATATTTCTCTTCATCTCCAAACACTTAGTCTTAATTCAATTAGTCAACTTACAAAAGAGGGTCAAATACACTCCAAACACAATAAATCTACTTAGTATTCAGCCCTTGTATCATTGAGGATTGGATCTAGCGGATTCATCCCCTTTTTTGAATGTAAAGTTCTCCAAGTGAAAATATGCTTAGTGATTTCCCCCTTTCATGCGGTGAATTGTCTAAGCCTGCAATTTTCCACTTCACATTTTGGTGAACCCGACTTCTTACATGCTTAATTCTGAATTTTTTTTTCAGATCTGAGTGTATGCAATTTAAAATTCAAATTTTTATTTACAAGTTTAATCTCCTTGGAATTTTTAAAAATTTAGAGGTTGAATTCACAAAAACCCTAATTTTTTGATTCAAAATTGAACTTGTCATTTGTCTAAATTGGATTGATTTTTTCAGATCTAAGAAATTTTTAATTTTTTAATTCAAGTTTTCATTTACACTTTCAATTTTCAAAATTTTAAAAAAATTAAGTTGTTAAATCACAAAACCCTAATTTTAAATTTTAAAATTGACCTTGTGGATTGTGTAGATCTAGAATTAATTTTCAGATTTGGGTCCTTACTCCAATTTCTAATTTCATTTTCCCTCCTTGTAGCATTCAAATTTTTAAAATTAAGCGGCTTATTGAACAAACCCTAATTTTTAAAATTAAATTAATCTCGTGCAAATTAAAATTTTCCATTAAGAATTTAATTGATTCAATTAAATCTAAAGTCCCTTCTTGTTCCTCTAAACATCATAAAATTCAGTTCTTAAGTGTACCCTTTTTTGTTCTTCTTTCAATTAATCATTTTATCAAACATCCTAAGTGTGTCCTATTTCAATCTTCAAGGCTTATTTTCGCATATCTAGACATCTCCAATTCCCATATCCTTTTGGAATTCACATTAAAATCATAGTATCTTGCTTCCCCAAAAATTTGGTAAAAAGTTTGTTGGATTGTTTGTTCGAACCGTGCTGCTACCACCTTGTTTTCGACTTTTTCTACTCAAATTTTGTGAGCTTGTTTTGACTATATTTTGCTACACAATTCCACATATATGTGAAATTTTATTTATTTAAGGTCACCCTAAGGTTGAAAACAAATTTGAATTTCAACATTTCTATTTTCAATTTAAATGTTAAAATTAAGTGGTTAACTACATATACCCTACTTTTTAAAATTAAATTGATTTCCTCAATATTTGAACATTTCAAAATTTTAAAATTTTAATTAAGCGGTTAGATTTAGACAAACCTAATTTTAATTTTGATTTTTACTCCTTTCAAAATTTTAAAGTTTAAGAGGCCATTTTCAACCCTAATTTTAAATTCAAATTTCTATCTTCTAGGGGATAATTTCAAATTTAATTTAAGCAGTTTTTTTAACAAAGCCCTAATTTTAAAATTTCAAATTCCTAGGATATTGCATTATTCTTTCCAATTTCTTTTTCCTAGTGCATGATTTTTACTACTATTAGTCCTACCTATAGTATCCTCGTTAGAAGAAGTTGTATACACATAAAATTGGCTATGAGCAATTAAATAAATATTTTAATTATTCTTCTATTAAATAGTTAATTTGGAAAGATTAATTTATTTAATTCATTTCATGTCCTTCTATTAATTATTTACTTGAAATTTTTTACTAATTAATTCATTATATATTTTTCTTCTAATCAATTAATTTAATATCTAAATATTTAACTATTCCTCCATTTACTATCCTATAGTCTTTTTTTTAAATAATGCTTGGTAAAATTTTTAACATGATCGGTGACGCTGGCATGACACGCCCTTCGGCTCCACGTGAAATGCTTTTGACTTAGAGCTATGAACCGGTGAGGCCACAATTGGGGGACCTCATCCCCACACTTCACTTGTTCAAACCCACGAGCACAATGGCCCAATATGGATTTGAACCTTGGTGTTCGCTTACCCAACAAAGTGTTTTAACCGTGACACTAAATGTCTGAAGAGAACTATCCTATAGTCTTATTGATTAAATAAATTCTTAATTATTTAATTCCTTTGCCAACTCATCCATCATGTGGCTAAATTAATTCAACAAAATTAAATTAAATTAAATCATTTATTAGCCACTTATCTCTAGCTTCCAAAATGAATGAAATATTGTGTACGTACACATATTTGCTAACCTTCTTCTATATTATCTCCAACATCCCTATATCTTAGGAGGACTTGAGTACACTTGTCCTCTCATTCCTACATCTTCTCCAACTATCCTATATCCTCTCAAGCCTTTAAATTAGTCAAGGTGAGATGAGTGACACTTTTCTTGTTCTTCCCTCTCTATCTCAACCCTCGACCTCTTTCTCATAGCCATCCAATTCGCAAGATTCAATCATGATTGGTGATCTCTGCCACCTAAGCTCATGCACTCAAAAATCTATTAAAATAAGTCTCCTAAGCCATTTTGAAACTAATAGCTAATCATATAGTCATTCTAGGATTTTTTATCTTGCATCTGTGAGTTTGAGTTTGAAGCAATTAGAAATTTTAGAATTTCTTAATATCATGTTAGCTTAAATCATTTGCATATTCATCTCATAGTATTTGTTAACTATCAGCTCATTCTTCATATGCCATCTTGGAGGCTACCAGTTATTGTTTGAGAGAAAATCATCTGCAACCAGGAACAGTGGACTTAGAACACAATGAGACATAAATCATGAAGGTATGATCTCTTTTATTTACTTTTATTCCATGTTGTTTCATTAGTTGAAGCTAAATATTTCATGTAGCTTTCTTTTATATTATATGATGGATTAACAAGTTTCAGGATATTTCTCTAGAGTTCAACTTTAACCTCAACATTTTTGGCGCCCACAGTGGGGCTCAAGCCTTGTACAAACTTCTAATATCCTATATTTCTCTTGCTCGATACATTTGTAACCTATTTCATGCCTGTGTGGAAAAGGATGACACTTTTGTGCAGTAGGTTAGCGCTTTTGTGTTATAGGTTAGCATTTTTGTGTTGTAGGTTAGCACTTTTGTTCAGCATGTTAACGCATTTGGTTGGTAGGTTAGTGCTTTTTGTTGAAGATTAATGCATCAAGTCCCTCTGAGCAGTGCTTTTGTGTTTCAGATTCACACGTTTGTGCTATATAGGTTAGCGCTTTTGAATTAAAAGATAGCGCATTCATTGGATTAGTGCTTCTATTCATTTCATAGGCAAAATTTTTAAATCTTTCAATATGCTAACAAACATTTTTTCAAGTCTGAATGTTCAAGAACTGAGAATTTGAAAACTACTGACATATTTGTGTGGAGGGTTATTTTGAAGTAATTCATGCATTTCCTCACATAGTTAATTAGGAGTTTATTTTGGGGAGTAAAATATCATATCTTGTTCATCTAGTCTAACTAGGATGATAATCAACAACATGCAACTTGCATTTGAGTGTCCTCTTTAAAGTAGTTTCACATAGATTTTAGAAGGCTTAAAATAAACCTTTGCCTTCCATTCTTATTGAAGTAGTAGGTGAGTATGCTCTCACCCTTATATGATGATCAAAAAACCAGACCTATTTCCTTCATGTGTAACCTTTAGAGGGCATTCCTTCCCAAGCTCCCTTGATGGGGCTAGTGAGAGAGGAACGACCCAAGTGGAAACAAGATAATACCGAGTCCTTCCGATCCACTCTAAATAAATTGTGTCTATGATGAAATTCATAGACAACATGTGCTGATTAGTTCACACTGACACTATGATTCCCAAAAACCCTATGGAGTGTAACCTCTATAGGCTAGGAACCTTCTGTATTTACACAGTTTAAAGTGTTACATGTATGGCCACATGACCAGAAGCCCTTACTAAAAATATTTCATGGAAAATGGTGTTTGTTTGTCCCATGGGGGTTTTTCCTAGAAAATGGTGTTTGTCTGTCCCAAAATGTGAGTACTGAGTGTGGAGCCAGTGGGGTCAAACACCTAAATATCTGCTTTGAAAAGCGTAGCCTCGAGAGAAACCCTATGTGAGATTCACTAATTATTGTCTCAGCCTGCCATAGGATTTGTGCTTGCTTCTGCACTTTGATTTCCAAAACATTGTCTTTTGTGTCTACAAAAATGTTCTAAAAAATGGTCAAAAACTTGAAAAATCATCAATTTGAATTAAGCAAGAAACTATTACAGGTCTTCAAACTAGTCAGATAATTAGGTTACCAATCAGATAAGTTATTTTCAAAGGTTTTCATAAGCATAAAACATTCAACAAGTTAGTGATTCAACCATCTCAAGTGCAAAAATCAACATCATTATCAGTTTCTCATCAGGATATATCAAATCCTTTATCACGAAACTTGATCATATCAACCTTTGTTCATTATTTTGGATATATCATTCCTATTTGAACCTAGGTTATATCAAAATAAATATTGCACTCACATTGGAATCAAACAAACTTGTAAACCATCATATGCTTATATAAATTTTAAATATCGCCTTAAGAAAAGAAAACCTAGTTATAAGGCTACTCTAAAGATGATAAGATTCTTGTATATCAATCACAAAATCTATTTAAAACATAGGACATTCCTACACCATTTTCGTCACTATTTACGTGGTTACGGAACAGAATTTGGTGGAGAACTTTTGCAAGCACATGCCTTTCAACAACAAGATGCTTTATCACAACGGACTAATAACAGTGGTAAAATCAACAAAGATTATCTTTCTAAACCAATAATCACTTTTTGAGTTGCATTTAGAAGGTCTTAACTTGGGAAGTTTTCAAATCAATCACATGCCAGATTGGACTAGAGCTCAACACAAGCAGTTCAAAAGACAACAAAAATAAATGGAAAAAGAAAATTCAATGTTTCAAACTTTTGGATACACAGATGTTGATGAAGAGGTAGTCAGTAACACCGTAAGAGACCTTGAGCAAGATGATAAATTTGACAAAGTAATGGAAAAGTTATTGGAGAAATAAAAGGAAAAATACCTTCTAATGTTGGCAAAATTGGGAGCTAAATTGCCACAAGACTTTAACATAGAAAGTTTGAAACAAGATGCAAAGATGAGTAACCATCAAAACACTAATGATCCCAATAATGAGGATGTAAATTGAGTAAATCATGAGGAAACAAGAAGAGATAAAACAAGAAAAGACCATGATGATACAAGAATAGAGTGTGGTGATAGAATTACTTATGAGGATACAAGGAGAACCCGTATTGATAATCCTTTGTTAACTCTCGCTCAACAAATGCAAACCTTACAATAAAAAATACAAGATATGCAAAATTGAATGAGTTCCAAGAAATATTGATTGGAGGACATCTGCCCATATCCTTTTGAAAAAAGTTTAAACATGATACCATTCCCACAACATTGTGAAATCCCTAAATATGATAAATATGATGGAAAATCTGATCCTCAAGATCACATTAGAGAATTTTGCACCATGAGTATGAAATTTGCACACGATGAAACTTACCTGATGCATTTATTACCTAGAAGCTTAAGTGGACAATCAATGGAATGGTTCTCAAGACTACCATCTAGAATTAAAGCTTTTGAAAAACTTGTGAATAGATTTATCTCACAATACTCTTACAATGTAAGAAATGAGATAACAATGCTAGATCTTTGTAACATAAAGCAAAAGAATTGTGAACCTTTCATGTTGTTTTTACAATGATGGAAACAAATGTTCAATAGATATCCAAGAGATGTACCCGATCAACAGAAAATGGACATATTCATTGATAATGTTATTAGTGAAATGAGGTACCATCTTAAAATGTAATGTCCTCATTTTTCTAAAATGATTGAAAATGGTCTAAAGATAGAAGATGCAATGATAAATAAAGGAGATTTAAAATTTTACAACAATCACAACAACAACAACAATTTAACAATAACAATGATGAACCTAAATTTTGGTCAAAGAATAGGAATATTACCAATGGAGGAAATGATGATAGTAATGCCATCAAACAACAACCAATCTTCAACTTATCAAGCCAATCACCAAACAACTACAATCAAGAGAACAATAAATCCAATTCTTTCTTCTCCAATCCTCATAGGGAATTCACAAACATTGGGGAACCCTTAGAATCAGCTTTGAAAACACTTCTTGCAGATAAATTGATTACTTTACTAGAAGAAAGAAATTATGAACCTCAAGTCAAACCTTATTGGTTGAATGACAATCATTTTTGCAATTATCACTGAAACAAAGGACACCAAACCAATTATTGTCAAAGATTGAAGCACCTTATTCAAGATTTAATCGATAATAGAACTATACAGTGGATGGTCATAAGATGAATGAATCGCATCTAGCATTAAAAACTCCATTTCCAAACTATGAAAAAGGTGAACATTCCAAACCAAAAGATGATAAAGGCAAATATAAGGTAAACTGCACTTACACATATGATGATGTGGTAAATGTCATCATCATTAAAGACAATGCGCCTTCAAAACTAATCAATATCATTACAAGAAGCAAAGCGAAATTTACATTTTTGGGTACAACAAATGAATCAACATCCACTTCAAGACAATACAACTTAGTGGAACAATTGCAAAAGATACCTGCTCAAATATCAATTTCAGAGCTCCTAAAAGTTTCACCTATGCATAAGGAAATACTGGAGAAATCTCTAATAGAAACAACTGTCTCAAAAGACCTAGATGTGGATCAATTTTAAAACATGGTGGGACACCTTATAGCCCCTCATTGCTTATCCTTTTTCTGAAAATGATGATGCATCCTTGAAAAAACCTCACAATGCTCCCTTAAATGTTGAAGTCACCATTCATAAAACTTGTGTCAAACGTGTACTCATAGATGGTGGAGTTGGCTTAAACATTTGTTCATTAAGTTTAATAAAGGTTTTGGGATATTCAGAAAATGTAGTGGATCCAAATAAGAAAATAACTATCAAGGCATATGATGAGGAAGAAAGTTCTTCTGAAGGGATTGTGGTGTTACCAATCAAAATAGGACCTACGGAAAGAGATACATTGTGCCAAGTTCTAGACTTGAATTTATCTTATAATATTCTTCTAGGAAGACCATGGATTCATGGCATGCAAGCAGTTCCTTCTACATACCACCAGTATGTTAATTTTTCTCATAATAGACAAGAAGTCACTAGAGTCCTAGTCAATATTGGAATAATATGAAAGCAACACAAGATGCAAGAGCTCTACAGAATAGAGAATCAGTCTATCCCACCAAATAAATTCAAGAAAAATATGGGAAACCTTTGAGAAAAAGATTAGATTAAATGATGAAGGAATGGGAAAGTATTATTTGCATAACTTTTCACTTTCACCTAAATCATATGGAAAGCCTACAAATGTTCAAACATAGATTCCCAAGAAATTAGTTGAAATGTTTGATGGAGCATTTGTTAGAGCTGGAAAAATTGAAAATGAAATTGAAGACAAAGAAATTCTTAGTTGGTTGTACAAAGATGAAAATGAAGCTATAGCAACAGCTAAAGAAGTTAATATTCACACAGGACAATATGGCAATGGTTATAAGATCACATGCAAAAGATGGGATATGAAGGAAAATGACCAATTGGGAAGCAACAAGAAGGTATTGTAGAACCTATTTTTCCTCACACACAATCTAAAGAAGATAAATCAAGACTTGGGTATCCCAAATCAAATAAAAAAACACATAACTATCAACATCCAACGTGGAGAAAGAAAGAAGTTCATAAAGAAGAAAAATGGCAAGAAAGGATACATCAAGCAGCAAAAACAATAGCTAACAAACAGAAACTAGAAGAATATGAGAAACAATAGGAAGAACTTGCAATCAAAAGAGAAAAAGAATCTTGCAAATAAGTTCAAGGAATACAAACAAGTATGGAACCTAATCAAGATATTCTAGAAACATTGAAAGAACAGATGGCCAAAATCAGAGAACTCTTCTCACCATATAACATTTTGGTTAGATATAGTGGTGTGATTCTAGAAAATGGTTCAGAAACAGATTCAAACGAATATGAATGGGGTCCAGATCTATCATCTAATGTATCAAGTGAAGAAAAGGATGAAGAACAAGCAACTATTACAAATTAAGACTCATCTTTCACAAAACAAAGAATAGAGTTGGAAAGAAAACAAGAAGAGATCACAATTCAGAGGAAAGAGGCATATGCAAAACAACAAAGGAAAGGATGAAAAAGAACAAGAAGTGAGACCACAAAAAACACAAATAGTTATTGACCAATCATCAGAAGATCAACAAAATATCAGACCTACATCAAATGTTGAGCAAACAATATTAAGGAATGGAAGAACCATAGAAGAATTAATATATAGTCAAGCGGGATTGACTATTAGTCTAGAAGAAGATGAGTTTGAGAGAAGACAAAAGATAGCAAGAGAATCCTCTATGTCATGTGCACAAGTATGCCAACTTCAAGATATAAATGAATCTATTGAAATTGATAAATAGGGAACCTGTAGTGTCAAAGATGTATGTGTTGATATAATCCATTCATTTGAGGGACAAACATCAGATGATGAGTCGCTTGATAGTAAATCACAAAATAATAATCCTGATTTTGTTAGAGTTGATTGGCGAGCACTTGGGAGAGACTGTCCTCAAGAGAGTTATATCTATGAAATTACCTACTCTACGCCAAACTATGACTATTATGTCATGAACCTTGAAACACCCAACAATGACGATGACTATGACTTACCCCTGCTTCATCCAAAACTAATTGATTTAGATAACCTAGAAAACCCTGAATTGGGTGTCATTTCCAATGATCATGATTTAGCCATATATCTTAATGTCGTAGAACCAATAACACCTAAGATATCTTCTACTGTGGAATCAAGTAATGCTTCTTGTAGTCAGGAGAGTGTCAAACTTTCCAGTCACAAAATTGAAATAAAACAAGGAAAAAGACCTAGTGCTGAAAACCATTTCATGGCAACACTAGATCAATCAAGAGGAAAAATAAAGGATGTATTTGACGATGAAAACCACCTTGAGGTGCCAGAAGATGGAAAGTTTGGCACCCTCCCTGCATATTTTTGGAGAGATCTGCTATTTTAATAGAGCCAATAGAAGCAATAAATATTAGTACATCAAAAGACCCCAAAGTCCTTCATCCTGTTGCATCATTATCAGATGAAGAGAGGAAAGACTACATTGAATTATTCAAATAAAGATGGATAAATTTTGCTTGGTCCTATGCAGACAGGTCGGGACTTGATCCAGATCTTATCATGCATCATCTCAATGTAGATCCAAAAGCAAAACCAGTTAAACAAAAGCTAAGGAAGATGCATCCACACATTTCTCTCCTTGTAAAATCAGAGCTAAAGAAGCTATTGGATGTGGGTTTCATAAGACCTATTGCCTATCCAAATTGGGTTTCAAGCATTGTGCCAGTGTCAAAGCCAGATTAAAGATTTAGAGTCTGCACTGATTTTAATGATTTGAACAAGGCATGTCCTAAAGATGATTTCCCATTTCCCAACATTGATATAGTTGTAGACTTGTCAGTAGGACATGAGATATTTTCATTAATGGATATATTCTCAAGGTAAAATCAATAAAAATCGCCCCTGAAGATCAAGAAAAGATAGTATTCACCTATGTATGGGGTACTTACTTCTGGAATGTTATGCCATTTGGCCTTAAGAATGTGGGAGAAACTTATCAAAGAGCCATGACAATAATTTTCCATGATATGATGCATACATTTATGGAAGATTATGTAGATGAAATACTTGCAAAATCTCATACAAGGAAAGAACATGTGAACATCTTGGGCAAGATCTTTGACAGGATTGAACAATATCAGTTAAGATTGAATCCAAAGAAATGTACATTTGGAGTAACCTCTGGAAAAATTCTTGGGTACATTATATCAACCTATGTAATTGAAGTAGATCTAGAAAAGGTTAAAGCTATCATGGAAATGGAGTCACCTAGAACATAAATCAATTGTGTTGTCTACAAGGGAGATTGCAATCAATCAGAAGATTTATCTCTCAATTAGCAAATAGATGTCATCTATTCACTCATCTTTTACACAAGAATGTTCCAATAAAATGGGATCAGAAGTGTGAAGAAGCTTTTATGAAAATCAAAGAATATTTGATGAATCCTCTAGTACTTGTATCACCAATAAAAGGGAAACCATTATTGATTTACATCTCAGGAACAAATGTATCACTAGGAGCTCTCTTAGCACACCATGATGAAGAAGGGAAAGAAAGAGAAGTGCATTACATTAGTATAACACTTGTAGGCTATGAATTGAACTATACATAAGTTGAGAAGACATGCCTAGAAGTTGTATTCGCAACTCAGAAATTGCGACATTATATGCTCCCATTCTATGAAGCTGATAGAAAAATAGATCCACTAAAGTATTTGCTAAGCAAGTCAACTTTGATAGGCACACTAGCAAAATGGGTTATGGTACTAAGTGAGTTTGATATAAAATATGTTGATCGAAAAGCTATCAAAGGATAAGTCATTGTTGATCAATTGGTTGAAGCACCCTTACAAGATGACACATTGTTGCACATTGAATTTCTCGATGCAAACATTCTAACAATAACCACAAAATTTTGGGAGTTGTACTTTGATGGTTCCTATACACAATATGGATCAAGTGTTGGAATTTTGTTCATCACACCTCAAGGACACACAATTCCAAAATCATATAGACTAGGGTTTCCATGGACAAACAATACTGCAGAATATGAAGCATTGGTTATTGGGCTCAAAATGGCTATTGAATGGAACATCAAGGAATTGCATGTTTATGGTGATTCATAGCTTATAATCAACCAAATAAATGATGATTATCAAACTAAGGATGACAACTCATACCCTACAAATAGCTGGTTGAAAATTTTTAAGAGCACTTTGAAGAGTTAACATTTACTTGGACCCCAAAAAATGAGAACAAAATAGCAGATGCAATGGCTATTATAGCATCTCTTTTGCAGAATCAAGAAAAAGAACAACGTTATGAATTCGTAGTGGAAGATATCTTGAATCCTACCATTGAATCCCAAAATACCCACATGATTTGCCATATATCTGAAACCGATCAATCTTTATACAGCCAAACTTATCGATACCTAAAGGAGAATATCCTTCCTCCTGACCTATCCCACAATCAGAAAATAAATTTTATCCATCAGTCATCCTTCTATACTATCATTATTGATATCTTATATAGAGGAGGTCTAGATAGCACTCTACTGAGATGTCTCAAACGAGAAGAATCTGAGAAAGTTCTTAATGAAGCCCACACAGTTATTTATGGCACGCACTCAAGTGGTTTAACATTGGCTAAGAAACTTATTCACTTGGGTTAATATTGGCCTACAATGGAGAGAGATTTATTTACATATGCTAAGAGATGCAAACAATGTCAGATCCATCAGAATTTCATCCATGCACCAACACAATAACTGCATTCTATGGAAGATTCATGGCCATTTTCCCAATGGGGTCTTGACTTGGTAGGTAAGATAAATCCTTCATCTTCTAATGGGCATAAGTTCATTCTAACTACTACTAAGTATTTCACTAAATGGATTGAAGCAGTACCTTTGACAAAAGTGAAAGGAAATAAAATATCATCATTCATCCTAAATTATATAATCTGTTGCTATGGAGTCCCTATGACCATTATCATTGATAATGGAAGACCATTATCATTGATAATGGAAGACCATTTAAGAATCAAGATGTGAAGGAACTATGTGAGCGATTTCATATCCAGCATAGGTTTTCTACCCCATATTATCCACAAGGAAATGGTCAAGTTGAGGCATCAAATAAAACAATTTTGAAAATCCTAAAGAAAACAGTCAATAAAGCTAGAAAAGATTGGCATATTCAACTAAATCTTGCTCTTTGGGCATACCAAACCAGCATTCACACACCAATGGGGGAAACTCCATATTTATTAGTCTATTGATCATAAGCAATATTACCAGTAGCAGTAGAGATAACTTTTCTACGAGTGTCCTTGAAAGGTCTTATACCAAAAGAAGAACAAAGAGTCTCTAGACTTCAAGAACTTGAGTTGATTCAAGAATGTTGCCAAAACCAACCCGGCTTATCACATCACATAAACTCAAAACCCTTAAGATATTAAAAAAAAAATTTACAAATCATCTCATGAGCTTTCATACAAAATTTGGCATTTAAATATGTGCGAATCAGCTCATCGCCATTTAAATATACAAAATTTGGCATCTAAATATGTACAAATGAGCTCATGGCCATTAAAATATACAAAATTATACCCCTAATATGTACAAATCACCTCATGGGCATTTATATATACAAAAAATGAATACAGAAGAATTCATCGATGATATATTCAAAATTCTCAAAGTCGTTCTACCATGAATTATAGAATCAATCAAGTGAGCCTTCTAGATCGGCTCCAACCTGTATTGTGTCAAGTATTGCCTCGTGGTCAAATTCATGAGCTTTCCATTAAATCTTATTTTGAGGTCTACCACAATACTTAATCAAATCAATATTTGTTACAACAACAAGGTTGGAGAAATGAAGAATATGTCTGTGTTTCAAAGTCCTCAAACAACCAAATATCAAAATTATTGATAGGGTATCTCCTAAGCCATGTGCCTATCACGACAATAGACCCTACTGGATACTCAATACCCTCTCCATCAATGATTGTGGTTTTCAATTTTCTCTTAGGCTCAATAAAATGACATAAAACGTAATCTTTTCCTTCTTCATTGTTCTCTTCTGCAACAACTGTGTACATGTGACTTGCATATTATAGAATGATCATTAATACCAAAAATAATTTTTGATGTAACAAAATGAGCCAAAAAAGTTTCCTGCAATAAAATTTACCCAAAAAATCACCTGGTTCTAGTAGGTCGAATACATGATTGAAATCAATTGATGCTTCCATCTGGTTCAATTGCAGTGCTCTGGGAATTTGATAGGTGTCAATGGGAAGCAACGGTCTACAAGACCATTTGTCAACCCACTCTTGTGATTCACATTCTTCCCATAAAAAATACATACATGAAGAGCAAAAACATACAATCTGTCTAGTATAAATTACTGGTGAACTTGCATTTGAACTTCGAAATGAGTGCATGTCACTGGATCCTCAAACTGTACAACAATCTTGATAGTTTTCAATCTTAGATTTAGTGATCAACCAAAACTATCTATGAACCATTGGCGTACCTACATTACCTGGTCCCATTGTAGAGTTACACCATTGCACAATTGTTGTTGCATCTGTCAACTTAGCACCACCTTTGTACTTTAATTCTTCTCTAGCTAGGTATCTTTTTATGAATGCTCATGCACCATCATGCTCTCCCTTTTCATGTCTAGCCTCAATGAAATTCCAAAAATATTTTACACCACTTTTCACATGCATCCTACTCAACCAATAGAACATCCTTGCATTTTTAATTGTGAGGTACAATTATTTGACCATATTATGTGTTGTTTGTATCGTATGTTCCTTTCCCTTAAACTATCATAGAAAAATTTAAAGCATCCTTGCCTAAACTCTGACAAATGTAAACGATCGTCACTCATGTAGAAGTGATACTCTCGTACAACCATTCTATCCTCCTATGTGCTATCATCTGCATGCATGAATTCTATGTGTACACAAATATAAACTTGTGTAGAATGGTAATACATAGACTGCACTCATTTTGAGGTTGTAGTGTATAATTTGTAGCAAAATCAACTATAGAGACAATGGTACCAAGAGGAAATGTGTCCTTGCATAACTTGAATTTCTCATCTAACCATCAAGCTCTATGTGTATGCATTACGTAATCATAAACTAGTTTTTGTTTAAACGTTCTCGTAAAATTAGCTACACATATATCATTTTTCACTAACTCACATCTCTTCAATTCTTTTCCATCTTTAACCCCATATGTCAATGTCTCTTACTTTCCAAAAGATACTAGTTTCTTACCAATTTCATGTATGCTATCCAAATGTAGACATCTTGGCAAATGTTGCAAACCATCACATGTAGCATAAGAACCTTACAAACAAATCATCTTATAATAAATGCAACCATCATCTCTTTTATATAACACACTTGAAATAAATTTTCTTCGTGACCTAGGAGGTGGCTGTATATTGCATTCATGCAAAACCTCATTAGTGTGAAAAGTAAAACATATATGACAATAAATATCATAGTGCATGGAAAATTCAATGTGCATCCTACAACAACACGTGATGTGTACATGATAAATTTTAACATAAAAAGGTTTTGGCAATTCAAAAAATCTTTGAATAATTCTTATTTGTGGAAACTTGTGAAGGAGTCTTTCATAAAATTTTGTTTGAGTTATATCCAAATAGTGTTTGGCATGTGCCTCACAATTTCTAGATCCAATTCACCTTCTAACAACATCTCTTTGGTTAGGTGAAACCTGTGTGTTGTCGTGTCAAAAAGTTTCAATTAATGTTCTTAGTGCATCATCAACAACCTTGTCTTTGCATGGTAGTCTACCCTAGAATTTCCAAAGAGAATTATTGTTAGGATCCCCTATTTTCTCCCGCCTATCTAATGCTTTACGTAATGTTGCTCTATTTATGTTTAATAACTTACTTGTTTTTCTTATCAAACGATCTTTCTTTATTTTCTTGCTCATTATGGTTGATGTAATAACACCTCTAGTAACATTAGAATATTTAGTATGTGATTTTGAACCAATAGCTAGATATGCATCAAATAGATTTCTCAAAATAGTTATTTTTCTATTACTTTTGGATGATCTCAGGCCTAGAATTTTGATTCTCTCTCTAAAATTCAAATTTTTAATCATTTCAACAATTAATTGGCATCTTGTAGTTTGATTTAATTTTTCAAAATTGTTTTTCCATATCATTTTAACCATTCTCCTACATGTTTGTTCATTCATTTTATCAAGCATTGGCTTCAGAATATTCTCATCAATGTCAATTAGATACTTTGGTTTCCTACGAATGATTCTAGGAGGTATTAACATCGGTGCATTGCATTCATTAGGTACATTCATCGAATCAAATAGAGCCGGTGTATGTTCATCATTGCATGCATTAGGTACATTCATTGCATTAGGTTCATATAGTAAATCAAATATTGTTGGTGGATCTTCATCATTTTTTTAATTATTTATTGTGATCTCTTCTTCAATTGCATTATGTTCATTTGGTAAATTGAATTGAGATGTTGAGGATGACGTACCTTATTGTCCCATTGTTCTTATATTACGTAATTTATTCATATGTTGCCTTTGTCTTTCCTTTTTATCCTCTCATTGTTCCACCATTCCTCACTTGTTCTTTCTCATCGTTAAAACCAATTGTCCTAAATAGAATCACTTACATATATATGTAAACAAAAGTCCTTAAACAATCAAATAACCATAAAATTGAGCATTATCATTATCTTCTTAAATCAAAACTATTAAAAAATCACAATAACATTGACCAAACTAACAAGAAAAACAATTCAATCATTTGAAATCATTCAAAGCAAAAATTTCACTTCTACATATAAAACTATCACAGAAGCACAGTAACAGTTGCAGTGGGGCTTTCGATGACCTCAAAAACTTCTTTGGGGGTCATTGAGGCTGTTGGGAAACTTAAAGTATGTCCAAGAACTGCGTACATGGTATGTTCAGTAACCCCGTGTGTGCTTTTGGTCCCTAAAAATACTCAGCAGACCAACATTCATATTCCTAGTACCCCATGCACACTTTTAACTTATCAAAACCATGTACGCATTACTTTCAATAAAGAAAATGTGAAGGAAAAGGGAGGGAGAGGGGAAGGGAGGGGGGGGGTAAGAGGGATGGAGAGAGAGAGAGAGAGAGAGGGGGGGAGTGGGAGTGGGAGAGAGAGAGGGTCAAGAGACAAGATGGAGAGGGAGAGGGAGGGACAATGAGAGAAAAAGGGAGAGGGGTAGAGGGAGAGGGAGAGGGAGAGGGAGAGGGATGGAGAGAGAGAGGGGGGGAGAGAGGATGGATAGGGAGAGAGAGAGAGAGGGACATAGAGGGAGGGGGAGAGAGAGGGGTGGGAGAGAGGATGGATAGGGAGAGAGAGAGAGAGGGGGGGGATGTGGAGGGAGAGGGAGGGAAAGGGAGAGAAAGGGGAGAGGATGTAGAGGGAAAGGGAGGGCGAGGGAGGGAAAGGGAGAGAAAGGGGAGAGGATGTAGAGGGAAAGGGAGGGCGAGGGAGAGAAAGGGAGAGAGGAAGAGGGAGAGGGATGGAGAGAAAGACCCTCATGAAGCTTTCCTCATGAAGCTTTTCAGAACCCTGCACCATTCCTCATAGGCACAATTAGTAAATATCCATTATATCAGCTCTTTGGATTTTAACTCAAGACACCATGCAAGAAACATGGAAGTGATGTCGGCATTGGTTTTGTATAAAAAAATTTCCTTCAAATAATGATCACCAAGGAAAATTTTCACTTGAGTTAGGAAGTCTCTCTCTATAATTTTAAACACATTTGAGAGGCGTTCATCAGATATAGGTCCCCAGAATGCCACCATCGGCCTTGCCACTCGAAGTGATAAATTTGCCTCCATCAGCCTCTTGATTTCCTTCTCTTCGAATATGAGATACCTTGAATCTTTGAAAGGTGACTAGGCAGTTATTAATACTCTAAATATCTCGGTAGAGTTTCCAATTATCTACCTTACCCTTAAGGATAGCATACACTATGGTTTGGGAATCTCCCTCAAGATGGAGCCTCTCTACCCCAAACCTCTTTTCCATTTGTATTGTTAAGAGTGCAACTTTAACTTTTGCCTCATTGTTGGACCTGACGCCAAGTCGTTGACTAGCTCTAGCAGTAACTCTGTCATGATAATCTCTTGCAATACACACAGCACCCAAGGGACTAGGATTACCTCTAGCTACACCATCAAAGTTTATGTTAATCCATCCCTATTTTGAAAGTATCCATTTAAATTGAGTATAATTGTTAAACAAATGAATTGTAATATGAATGAATAAGAGTGTGAAACATTTCTTAAAAAAAAATTAAAAAATATTAAATAAAAAAAATACCATCTGAACAATTTTACTTAAATATATCTTCACTTGTCAAACATAGGATGGCTAAATGGATGCTTCCCCCCCAATTCTCCTTCAAGTTAAATTTTGATGGGGCTGCTAAGGGTAATCCGGGGAAATTAGGAATTGGGGTGGTCATCTTTGATCATAATGCTAAGATTGTTAAAGTTGTGGGGAAATATATTGGTGTAGGCTCTAATAATGTTGTGGAATTTCAAGCGTTATCTTTTGGTCTTGATCTTGCCATCTCTTTGGATATTAAGGATATTGTCATTGAAGGGGACTCAATGTTGGTCTTTCAATCGGTCTTTGCTAAGAAATGTGTTTCCTGAAATCTACAATACTTGTTAGAGCATATTCTTGCACAGTTGAAGTTTTTTTCTATATTTACTATATCTCATTGTTATAGGGAGATAAATGTTATTGCGGACTACTTGTCCAATAGGACTGTTGTTGAATGTGTTGAGTACTTAGAGGTTCATCCTTGGGACTTCCCCGCTTCTTGCATTAGTATTCTTCTTTAAAGGGTGTTTGTTTATGGTTTGTAGTCTTCATCACACTCCTTACTAGGTGTGGTTTTTCTTTCGCATATGACAGCAAGGAGGGTGTTGTCTGACCTTATGGCAACATCTTTATTGTTGGAATATTCGGTAAGTATCTCCTCATAGAGCAAGGAGGATGTTGAGGCTGCTTTCGCTTGACCTATATCCTTCTGGTTTTGAATTGGCTTTGTGTTTGATTTATCATTATTTGGTAGGTTCGGGTGAGTTTGGTTCTAAGAGGGATTGATGTCTATGTGAGTAAGGTGGTTGCATGAATATTCAGGATCGAATCACTCATTGTTTGGAACTTTTTACTTGTGCTCATTTTTTGTGCGACTATTGCTCTAACTGGGCATACTTTTATCATTACAGTTTTTGCAGGTTGGTAGTTTGATTGGTAATCATGTTAAGATATTGGAAGGCTTGAGTATCATTTCTTGGCTCCCCTTCTAGATTTCCATTCACTTGCATGATGTGTAATGATGAGATGGCAGAGTCCTCTTTTGATGGTTTTCGATTTGGCAATTAGTGGGGGATGAGTTTCTATACAATGGCTTTTGCTCATCATTTGTTGGTTGTCTTCCTTTTGCCATCTTCATTTTTTCCTGTCATGCTTATGCTTATGTTCATCATGGTTTTCTCATTCCACTTGCACATTACTTTCTTATCATGGTATGGTATTGGTTATTGCTCATTCGGTGAGGCTTCATGTTTGGTTTTGGTTATTTCCATAATGATCCCTCTGTTGGTTTGGTTTATATTTGGTTTTGGTTGATGGTTTTCTCATGTCTATTCCTTATGTGGTGTTGTTTTTCATTTGGTAAGATGCTCTATTTTATTCGGAAAGTTTTGGTTATATTTGGAGGTTGGTGGTTGTCATTGAGAGATTGGAACATGCAAATTGTTTGGTATACGAGATGGTTTCTCATCCTTCTGTTCTTTTGTTGGTTGCTTATGTGAGCTATTATGTGGCTTGGTCTTATTCTGGTTCCTCAGGGTCTTCAAAATCCTCCCCTTCTTCTTCTTTGGATTATATTATGTTTGCTCACAATGTTTGTCTTGGCAGGATCTCTTATAATAATTTATCTTTTGGTTATTGGTATCATACTAATTAGTGGTTTGGAGAGTTGTGTTTCTTAGATAGGGGTAGCCCATCTTTGAAGCTTATTTTGGTTTTTTTGGGCGGGTGCACTTTTGTCTGGTGTTTCACTTTCACACGTTTCTTTTGTATGCCTCTTCTGGTAGCTTCCTTTATATCTAATGAGGCTTGTTATGTAATTGAGAAGGGTTTTTAGGTGGATTGGGCTCATAGGCTTCTTGTAATGGGTAGATAGGCTTGTGTTATTTGAGCAATACTGAAGAGTTTTCTTACTGGTTCTTTCCCATCAGTGCTCTTTAAACCAAACACCCTGTAAAAAACAATTTTTACTAATATAATTCAGTGATTTTATCCACTTTTATAAAAAATAAATAAAAAATTACTTAAATATAAATTTATTTCTTAAGATTAAAGGATTAGAGATCAAGTCATCTTGCTTGAACTTTTAAATACCATTTTAAATCCAAACCATGTTTAAAAAAAAGCCATTACTTGAGAACCATCTAGTAGTGGCTGTCTCACCAAATATAGCTTTTGGGTTTTAAATGGCAATTGGTAAAGCAACTCAGAAGTCACGTATACTAGCTAGAGTTCCAACCTTGACTAGTAGCGGCCTACCCCGCAACTTCACAATGAAGGAACATCACACAATGTATGCGGACAAACCAAAAGGCATTTCTTTCCAATGGAAGGTGCAGTTTGCCCATTGTCCACTAGCGCTATTACCTCTGTTGATTTCTGGGTCAGAAAGAAGAGATGGCGACGTTGGGAACTATGGAAGTGCTCCTTGTCAACGCAGAAGGCCTTCACAATACTGACTTTCTATGTAAATTCATTCATCCATCTCTCTATTATTATTTTTTGATTGGTGAATTTGGAAATTTTTATCATGATCTAGATCAGGTGAGGGTACAATCAGAGACCTCATTTTTAATATGAATGCACAACAATCTAAATGGTCGAGCAAGATAGTTCAGCAGAGGCACAAAGCCCATGAGCATAGCAGTCCAGTGAGCGTTATGAGCATGTTGAATCAGTGAAGGGTTAAGTCGAGCAAGATCTTGAAAGCATACTTTTTGTTGGACATTTTTCATTTGTTGAAAAGAGATCAACTAAAGGACATGATCGGTTCATCTGTTGTAGGAAGAGTGTTATGAAGAAGAGGAAGTGAAAGGAAGCTGGAAAGAAGGATCTCTATGACTGATTGGAGCTATTGAATAATCCAAACTGGAAACTTATGCATCAATGAATGTTATTTTTTTATTATAGGCTTTTGGTGTGAATGTCAAGTTTTGAGAGTAGGTCTTTGAAATTAATGGTCATTAATTAATATATATTTGTGTAATTTAGAGATCGAGGTACATTATAAAAATTAATATATATTTTTAATTATGTTTTGCATTTGGACATTTATCTCTTATTTGTTGTCAAAATTTTGTTTAAGAAAATTATATAAAATAAAAAAATTTGAGGACTTATATATAATCTAAATGAATTTTTGTGGTGTATGATAAGGTGAATTTTTTTGTTAGATATTTTTATAAAGTCTAAATAAGATTGACATTAAAATCAGCATGAAATTTATTTATTTTATATATGACCAAGATGCTAGCATAAGAATAGCTCCCTTTCATTTAAAATCAAATGAAAAAAGTACATTGCCTTCCTCGAGACAGGGAAAACATCATATTTAGTTAAGTTCATAATGAACTGAAGTAAGAGACAATCCCTTAGTACTTCCATTCACCCCTTCTACAAAGAAGATGGAATGTTTGGCTTCTCGGCAAGGAATATTCAAAACTTTCCTTGAATACACATGTGAATCCATTTGACAAACAACTATGTATCATTCTTCATATTCTTATTGTTCTTCATCTCTAGACTTTCAGAACCCTCGCCAATGTTGTGTGATGTA
The DNA here is from genome assembly GCF_030272615.1 of Cryptomeria japonica. Lineage (NCBI taxonomy): Eukaryota > Viridiplantae > Streptophyta > Pinopsida > Cupressales > Cupressaceae > Cryptomeria > Cryptomeria japonica. The sequence continues at coordinate 98,732,919 of NC_081406.1, read as the reverse complement.
ACCTTTCTAGTGGTTTGTTATGTTCTTAGCCACCAAATTGCCACTAAATTTCATATGGATAGCACCTATTAATGTCCTTATCAAGGCATCTAAAATATATTCATATGTAAGTTAAAGAGAGAAACATGTTTATTTCTTTCTCCAATTTACAATTATGTGTCTCTTTCAAAGGCCATTATCTATGAAACATCAAGGATACATCATTAACGGTGTTTAATAATTAATTGAAAATTAGAATACAATAAGTTTTTTTATTTTTAATTAATTATTAAACATGGTGAAAGGTGCATCTTAGATGCTACATAAGTATTTTCCTGTGAAATGATTGCATTGATGTAATCTAATGAGTCACCTACTATTTTGCATCATTGTTTGATACATACAATAATCCTTTTGATATAAGACATACTAGTAATCCTTATTCTATCTCTCAATATGCAACCAGCACTAGAGGTCCCCGAATTCCAATCTATAAAGTGAAATAATTGGGCTTAGCAAATTCACCACATGGAAGGGAGAAATCACTAAGCCAATTTTCTCTTGGAGGGCTTTACATTCAAAAGAGGGGATGAATTTACTAGATCCCATCCTAAGTGAGACAAGGACTAAATACTAAGTCAATTGATTGTGTTTGAAATATGTTTGACCCTCTTTTGTAAGTTGAATAAGTAAAGTGCAGGAATTGAAGACAAAATAAGTGGAAACAGAGAGCTACAGATTCGAGATTTCATCGTGCACCTAGATCTAAGAAGTATGAAATGATTCGGAGCTACTCTACGAAATTTGTCAAAAGTAGAAGGGGCCATGTGTTCGGACCAGGACACGCACCCACTTGATCCTTTGAACTTTCTGCGAGTCGAAAAGGGTTCCTGTCTCTACAAATAAAACTTAATTTCAGAGGTATAGTTGCACACCTATTTCCTACACATAAAAAGAAGGAGAAAAGGGTTGGAATAGGGGTTTTCCTAATTCAAACCCCGGTTTGGAATCAATCTTGAATGAAATACTACAAATGCTTGAAATAAACAATGGAAAGGTATACCTTCAAATCTGCAATAGATGATGATGATGATGTTTTTCTTCTTGGATGTAATCACATATGTTGTATGAAATGTAATGAACATGAAAAAACCTTAACACACACACATGCTTGCAAATGAATGATGTAACAATGCTCCACAATCGATGAATGAAGAATATGCAGCCTTGAGTAATGCTTGATGAAGAATGCTTGAATGTAGTCTCCTTGCTTTCTCCTATTTTGGCCTGATGATTCTCTATCATGTGCTTGTATATCAAAATGAGAGGGGAAGACCTCTTTATATACTCACCTATTATCAAACTTATCAATTTTTTGACATAGGTTGACATGAGGAATTAACTTCCCGCTCATATTTGGGATAGGTCCTAGGGGCCAAAATGGGTCCCAATTAGGGAGGACCAGGGCGTGGTGCCCTAGTCCTACCCTAATTTAGGCCAGGATCAAGGGGCTATGCAACGTGCAAGATGGAAAAATGAAGCTTGGTTGCATGAGGGAGGCACAAACAGGTCCTAATCAAGCATGGAGATGAGACCACTGAGGTCAAGGGCCCCAAATGCAGTCAAAATTGTAAGGGGTGAAATTTTAGGATGCTACACCTTTTGAATCCCATCAATAATTAGTTTAAGTTTTCCCTAGGGAGTAGCCAACCACTTTTCCTTCTTTCTATTCTTCGAAGAATCACTAGGAGTAGGGTTTGAGATAGTAGAGAAACTTAAAAGTGCCCAAACCCTTCTCACTATGTAATCTCATAGGTTTAAATACCTCCTCTCTTGTTAAATTCCCTTGCATTGAGTATTTCTCATATTTCAATTACATTATTTCTTGTCAACACTTTTGCAGAGGAACATTTCTCAAAGAAGTGGGTATTATTTTCTTTCCATTATTATCATATGATCATAGAGAGCCTTGAAGTCCACAAGCCTTCCGACATTTAGCTAATATGGAGCTGCAAGTAACCATAATTATTTTTAATATATCTTCTAGAAATATCCAACCCAACCCAAACACCTACACAACCAATTTTAGCATTTTTCTGCAAGTGGACATCTAGATGGATTGCAGATACGAATCGAATGAAATTTTTCTCCTATTAATATTAATATTTATTTTTTTTAAATGCCAGTTCCAAGAAAATGCGCCAAGGTGCCAACCTTTGGCGGTGTGTATCCACCAACAAAGATCAATTAGCTAGTGAGAAATTGAAAGGACCTATTTTGGGTCAAGAAAACTATTTCTTTTTTTGGTAATCTTCATATTTATCCTCATATTAGATGATTTCATCTCTTTTAAAGGAAAGAAGTATTTTTTCATAAATTTCTCCTTGAGTTTGATCTTATTTGTTTTCAAGATCAATGCAACATGAAAATGTTTCCAAACCCATTCCCATTTCATAATGTAACAAGATAGTTATGGACTTTATCCCTCTACATCACATGATTTCTTTGCATCCATCCAAGCTCTAGAAAATTAGCCAATAGTAGAAAACTATTTTAAGAATCATCCCAAAATCTAGCCATTTATTATTCAAGTCAAATGTTATGTTATTATACATTTTCACTTCATAACTATAAATGTAAGTGCCCATACAAGGATTGGTGAGTGGTGACTATTTGGATTCCATCATAGTCATTATTGTCCAAGTATTTATTTTAGAGAATATTTCTCTATAGATCTATAGGGTTCTTGAACATTTCCCTCACTTTGCATCTAAAGCCATATTCTACTATGGAGTCACATCAATGTTGGTGCCACCCTCTAATTTTATTTTTCTATTTCATGTACCTATTTGGAGAGATTATTTGGCCTCATTTAAACACTCTCATAGAAATTTTTTGAAGATCTCATAAAATTTAGGGGATACCTTTTTAGTGAGGTGCATACAAGACATTAGATATATATGAGAATCTCAAAAAGCATTGATTTGATCATCATAATCCTCCTTGCTAATCATAGCCACTACTAGGACCAAATAAAGTAGCTTATAAGATAAGTTGAATAAAATAATACAAAAGTTTATAGGCATGTTGATAGATTTCATATTTCTTGTCTTGATGACATGATGGATTGTTGACAATTGACACTCATTCGGTGGATATCGATGCTTGATTAATGGTTTAGGGTTTTCACTGATGGTAACCCTTTATGAGAATCCTATCCGATAATCATGGATTTTTCTATCCAAAAGTTATTGTGGTTCGTTAACCATTAATATGGCTCTGGTATTTTAGGTTGAGTAGAGCAGTTTTGGTCTAGAAGCTTTTGCAGATAGGACCAACATGTGGAAATTATTTTATTATCTTTTGAGTGATCTGCATATGTTTTGATGATCCGGTTCAAGTCGACTCATGATTACACATTACACTATAGGTCGACTTGACAATTGTTTATTTTGTGATTGTGGATATACAAGACCGGTGTAGAAGATCTTTTTGGTGTGTGGTATGAAGTGATATGAGTGAGTTATGATCGAGAAATCCTTTTGGCATAGTTTCACATGTGCATTCTTGATTTGGTAGCTAACTGAGACAGAAAACATAGTAGAATAACAGAGGTGGTACAGTTAGACTTTATGCACTTGATAGAAACTCATCCAGGAATTATTTGATGTTATTTTAGAGTTCAATAATTGTAATTCATCATTGTAAATGATTTTTAAGGTAGAGAGGCTTTCGGATTATTGTAATTGAGTTGTAAGCTCTAGGCAATGTGCCTAAATCCTTCTGCATTCCCCTTTTTGTAATATTGTTTTGCTACTAGTCATAATAGAATAATATTGTGGGTTCAAATCCCACCATGGTTTTTCCCATTTGGGTTTCTATGTAAAAATCTCGGTGTTATGATTTTGTGGTTGATTATCTTGTATTTCTGCACTTTACTTTCTTGCATATTCTTCTGGTGGTTTCAGAATAAGTCAAAAAATTGATTTGTCACTGATTCACCCCCCCCCCTCTCAGTGATCCTTGATTCCAACAATTGGTATCAGATCCTAGTTCCTCCAAGGAAGCCTAACCTCTTGAGGAAAGTTCGGGAGATTGAATTAATGGATTCCAATTTTCAGAGATAACTTTGTGTGGCAATTGAGGATCTTGATGCAGAAAGAAATGAGATAAGCTCCTTAAAGAGAAACCTGAATGCAGCTGAAGACTTCATCAATGATTTGAAAGATCAAGTCAACACTTCAAGAGACAAGAGGAAAGAGTTGATGGACAAGATGAAGGAGAAAGAAGATCAAAGCATGGAAAATCAGGACAAAGCCGTTGAATGTGACAAACTTGCTAGGGAGAATGTTGTATTGAAAAATGTAATGAAATCCATTGTGATCAAGCTAACTAAGGAGATTGAAGACTAGAAGAAAAATGAATAAAATTTGACACAATTATTGAAGGACAGAGCATATGAATGCTTCGAGCTTACCTATGAGAATGATCAGTTGAAGCTTGAGTTGACACAATCAAGGAATAATGGTCAAGAACTTAAGAGACAGATTGTTGCCCTAAGATGAAATTTCTACTGCAAATGAATACAAAGATAAATTCACTACTAGCTCAACAAGGCTTGATGAGATGTTGGAAAGTTAGAGACATGGAAAAGACATACGAGGACTTGGATTTGAGAAAGGTGAATCCTCTAAATCTGGACAAGGCAATACAAAACCTAATCATAAGAAGAGCAAGAATCCTCCGGTGAGACAACCTAATGCCTATAAATTCAATGGTAGATGATTTACTTGCAATAAATTTGGTCATATGGAAAATCAATGCAAAAGTAGGATGAATAATGGAATGAACAATGTGAACAATGGTCCTACCTTTATCGGTCAGTGTTTCAGATGCAATAATTTTTGTCACAAGTCAAACATGTGTAGAGTAGTAATGAACAATTTTTAGAATAAGATATGTTATAATTGTGGGATGTTTGGACATATCTCTAACCAATGCAGGATGAGACCAAATCAAATGAATTTTAGACCTATGCAAAGAAGTGTTGTTTTCCATGCATGCAACAAAACTGGTCATATTGCAAAGTATTGCAGAAGCAAGAATAATGCTTTGGTAAAAAAAGGAAAATAAGATGAGAAAGGAAAAGAGAAGGTAGAAGAGATCAAGGACAAGCATGAGAAGAAATGGGTTAGAAAAGATGAATCCAAAATAGACAATGGATTTACACCTGAATCTGGTGCATGATCTTAATCCGGTAACTAAGGCATTTAGCCTTAGGGGGTGGTATCTTCATGCATAATCTTACAGAACCCCCGGGAGAGATCTTTGATCGATCAAGGTTGATTATAGATGATTGGAGATGATAATCTCAAACTCTTCATATCAATATTTGAATCCAATTGAATGGTTTATGCTAAACGGGGCATTTGGTTGAACCTTACCAGTGCATTTATGTCAACTTAAAATTAGAGTTTGTGAGGTTTTTAAGGGAAAATATAAATCATTTGTCATATTGTGAGCAAAGAGTTGAAGCAGTAGAGCAAAGTGAACTAGTTTCCAAGGCGATCAAAATCTTTGAAGCAATCTGACAAAGGTTATTGTGCATTCGTCAGGTACTAGAGGTATTTAGAGAAGAATATTTTGAACACTAAATGTCTCGAAATGGCATCTTCTTCTATTAATATGCCTATGGTAGTTAAGGTTTTTGAAAGAGAAAGACCACAATTCAAGAAACATCCATTTAAGTCAGTTTAGGATGATCCAAATGGTGCTTTCTCATCCATGCCATATGGAGTTTTACATGTTGATGATGTGAGAGCTTATATTCACTGCAACATTGAAGAGACCAGAAATGAGGTGATCCTAGCACTTTATAATAGACACCTTGGGGACAGAGATGGAAATATAAAACCAAAATATGCTTGGTTGTAGAGGAAGGGTTTCACGCAATTTGTTCACTTCTCATTGTTTGATGAAGATGAGTGGGTGTGGTACATTTTGAGCCATGTGCACAATGAGTTTATTTGGTTGGACAAACCATACAAGATAACCAAGCAAGTCATCCATGCAGTTGCTTGCCTAAGTCAAACCAATGACAAACCTAATCTGAGGAAGGTATCCAAACCAACTATTACAAAGGTAAATGGTGTGTAATTTGATAACAGATCTATGGCAATTGATGATATCCTATAGCATGATGTGAGATTTACATCCATGATCATTGGATATAAAGTTGACCAGTGTAGCAAATTAAATTCTATCTTCGGTACAATAATTTATGCATCATATCAGATGGTGAAGGAGGATATGCACTATGATATATGTTCAGTCCTTCTTGAAGAGCTTCTCATCAATTTAAAGAAGATTAAATAAGATAAGAAGAATGCTTTTAAATTTGGCTCTTTAATCATTTGTCTTGCACTTTATTTCATGAATGAGATTCCTATAATAGGAAGAGTTAAATGGGAATTTGACTTACCGGTGGCCACCCAAATCAAGCAAGGTGCACAGAGATTGGGAAATAGGGAGAATCAGACTACTTCCCTATGGAGCTTTTTCAAAATCTTCCAAGGCAAAATGAAGGATAGGGAAAGGATTCCTAAGCAAGTGGTGGAGAAGTATGAAATCTCTATCTGTTTCATGGTCGACAAGGACCAATGCCATATGGAGGTAGTAGAGCCTAGGACAGTTTGGATCTTGCCAATGAGATATGAGATTGATGCGCAAAAACTTGAGATCTATCCTCAACACCTTCTAACCAAACCGGTGGATCCAAATGAACAAAAAATGGGTACCTTCAAGGAGAAGGATACAGAGTTACATAAGAAGTTCACCCAACCAACAAGAAAAAGAAAAGTATCCAAACTAGTTGAAGAAGCGATTGTGCAGATGGGATTCAAGAGGCAGTCAAGAAAGTGAGGGAAAAGGTGGCACAAATGAAAAAATAAAATAAGTCTAAGGCTGAACCAGTTCCTTCCAAGGTAAAGCCGAAGGAGACCAAGTCTTCCCCTACTCCAATGAAGCCTTCTATAGGTCAAAGCTTATCTAGCAAAGGAGTTCTGAAGCAGAAAGAGAAACCAAAGAGGACATCTTCGATTGCCTCGGAGACTGAGTTAGATGAGGAAGCAAAAAAAGCTAAGAACAAAGGAGAATTTGTAAGGGTGATTAGGAAACCACATTATGGTAGAGCTCAATAGAGAAAGAAGACTAAATATGAACCTACTCTAACTGGAAGACCTAAAAGGGGAAGAAAGCTTAGGACCAAGCTTGATGAATAAATTGAGTCTAGTGATGTGCAAGGTAAATATACCTTTGTTCCCCCACTAACAACAGAGCAATTGATTGATGACATAATTGTTGATGGTAATCTGAAGAACATTAGAGAATATTAAAAACATATTGTTGAAGATGATCAAAGGAAAGTTGAGGAAGTTGTTGTTTTGCATTTACACAACTTCAACAAATCATTGATTAAATTGGAATGTAGCATCCCAAAGGATCTGTACAACATTATTGATGCTAGAAGGCTGACCGCTAGCAGAATAGATAAAGAGATGAAAGAGCGTGAACTGATAAATGTCTTCACTTGCATCTCTCAAGAAGAAGCACATAGACTCATTAAGGAAGATAATAAAAAGAAATTTAGGAGAAGGAATAGGGTAAACTGGCTAATGATTGGCGGGGTTGAAGAAGTCAGGAAAGAAACCGAAGAAATATGGAAAAGGATCATTAAGAACAACGCGAGATATATAATGATGCCACTTAGAAGGAAGACACTTCCCATACAGAAGTACAGGCAGGTGTCCCAAATGATCAAAAAGATGAAACTCAAACTGAGACACATCTGGTAGATCAATAGAATGTAACTCTTGATGTTAAGATCAGTGAGAATCCTCTAATGGAAGGGAATATTGGAAAAGTTCTTGATATTTTAAAGGATAATATTGCACCAAGTGGTGACACCGATGCACAGGATAAAGGGGATGATACAGAGGAAGAGGAACCAAAGAAGAAAAGGTGCAGGATAAAGGAAAGAAAATTGTTGATACTCTTGCAATTGGCACTCCAAAGGATAGAGGGAAAAAGTTCCTACCTCAGATTTCAATTAATCTTTATGGCCCTTTGGATATTGGGCAAATGTCTCCAGCTGAAAATTTGATTGTTGTAGCCACAGTTTAGGCCCAGACTAGTCAAGATCTGGTTAAATCTGAAAAAATGAAGACAAAAAGCTTAATCAGATGTCTATTGATTTTTTGCAAAAGGTGGTACCAAACTTGCAACTAGATCCCAATTCTAATCCCTCTGGTAAATTATTATAGTTGATTAATAATATAAATACCAATTTTGAATCATTAGATAAGTCTACCACCAAGCGGGTATTAGATAGATTTAAGGAGATTCGTATGCAGACATTCTAGAAGATGATAGAGGATGACAAAGTGAGATCAAACAAGGGTCTACAAATAATTTTAGAGGCACTGACTGAAGCTGGTAAATATGTAAGTCTTATCTTATTTTTCCCAAATTCACAGTTGATATAAACAAGCAGATTGGTATTTGTTAGGGTAAGCCACCTAGAATTTCATAGTTATTTGAATCAAATGTAGCCCTAACCAGTAGCATAGAAGGACAAGTATTGGCTCTAAATGATCAAATCTCAAGCCTTACTATGGATAAAGACAAAATTTTGAGGAGAGTTGGTGAACTTTGAAATTTTATTACCCCCCGGATGGACATCATGTTGAGTAATAAAGTAGATTGTATGAAGCCTATGGCGCAACCTCTTCTAACTGAATTGAAAGAAGTCGAGATTCATGCCTATGTTTTTAGTGCATTCATCACAGTTTTGGACAACTTGAAGAATGGGTGGGATACTCACCTAGGATTTTTTAAGACCATTTTTGCTGACATCTTCAAGTATGTATAAAGTGTTTGGTAGCTATCCTTGTAAATAAGTTTTTGAGGAGAACTCCATCTTTGGCATTGTTGTCAAAGGGGGAGAGTACAGTGAAAAATATGTAGAAGAATACAAGTTTTTGCGTTGATAGGTTGCTGCAAATTTTTGAGTTTTTTATCTAAGGGGGAGCCTTAGAAATTTTGATCTGGTGTAGAGGTTTCAACACTTAGTCATTTTTCACGAGTGTTGCCATCAATGCCAAAGGGGGATTGTTGGAAATTGACACTCATCTGATGGATATCGATGCTTGATTAATGGTTTAGGATTGTCATTGATGGCAACTCTTCATTAGATTCTATCCGGTAATCATGGATTTTGATATTCGGGAGTTATTGTCATCCGATAACCATTAATCTGGCTCTGGTATTACAGGCTGAGCAAAAAAGGTTTGGTACAGAATCTTTTCGGTGATTGTGGTGGTGAGATTCATGCATGGGGTGATAGGGCTGACTTGTGGAAATTATTTTATCATCTTTTGGGTGATTTTCATATGTTTTGATGATCCAGTTAAAGCCGACTCATGATTACACGTTACACTATAGGCCGACTTGACAATTATTTATTTTGTGATTGCGGATATATAAGACTGGTGTATAATATCTTTTTGGTATGTGGTATGAAGTCATATGAGAGAGTTGTGATCGAGAAATCCTTTTGGCATAGTTTCACATGTGCATTCTTGATTTGATTCCTGACTAAGATAGAAAATAGAGCAGAATAGCAGAGGTGGTACAATCAGACTTTATGCACTTAACTGGAACTCATCCAGGCATTGTTTGATGCTATTTTGAAATTAAATAATTGTAATTCATCATTTTAAATGATTTGTAAGCTAGTGAGCCTTCTGGATTATTGTAATTGAGTTGTAAGCTCTAGTTAGTATGCTTAAATGCTAGTGCATTCCCCTTTTTGTAATATTGCTTTTCTATTGGCCATAGTAGAATAATATTGTGGGTTCAAATCCCACCATGGTTTTTCCCATTTAGGTTTCCACATAAAAATCCTATTGTTATGATTTTGTGATTGATTATCTTGTGTTTCTGCACTTTACTTTCTTGCATATATGCTTCTAGTGGTTTCAGAATAAGACAAAAAACTTATTTGTTAGTAGATCACCGAGAGATCACTGATTAACTTAAATAGACTTATACAATGGGTACTATTATATTCAAATTCAAATGATATTTAAGTGTTAAATGGAAAATAATATTCAATACTAGAGATGTTTTGTGTGAATGGGTGGTGATAACTTTCAAATTATCTAATTTACACAAAAAACTATGAGGGTGATGAATAGAGAGCTAAAAATTTATATTGGTAAGTTTTTCATTGTTTTCTATGGTGGTTGTAGAGGATTGATGACCCAGACAAACCTTATATTTTCTACAAATATGACAAAGAAGGGTACACAAAATTTAAGTTTTTGTATGTTCATACACTAGAAAAGAGGTAGGAAATTTAAATAATAATTAAATTAATTGAAGTCTTGAGATGATGAAGAATAAATATTTAAAGTTATAGATTTTTTTAGAATCTCATGATGTGAAGAACATTGACTACTCCAGACAAAGAGTTTGTGTCAACTAAATAAAGTGGGAACTCATGTCTATAAACTAATAACTATGTAAAGAAGGGTGGAACTTAGATAATGCATTGATAGAAAAAAAAAATAACCATAAAATACAAATTTCAAGCACATCACCCATATGATATGATGGATCCTCATATTTCACTAGGATTTACCTACAAAGTGTCCACTATAGATTTAGTTTTAGAAGATGGTGAATAAAAAATTAGTCTTCAAGACTAGGGATAGTTTATATAAATGGCTAGTGATATCATCTTGATTATCTAATGCACCCAACACAATTAGGAGAATGATGACCATACATTCTATGATATTATATTGTTAAGTTTATGGTGGTATAATTTTACAATATCTCAAGATTTTGTAAGAGGGGATAGATTAATGCATTTTAGAATCGTGTTAGGACTAATAAGGACAAAAATCTCTAATGTAAAATTGAATAAATATAAGTTTATTTATATTTATTTGTATGGTTTTTAATTTTGAGAGTTGGTGTAAGAATGCACAAAGAAGAAGTAAAGACAGTTGTCAAGTGGGATACCCTTATTAGTATATTAAAAGATAGAATTTTTCATGGTTGCATGAAATATTTATAGAAAATTCATTTAGAATTTTAGTAGTATTATTGAAATAATAATAGATTGCATGAGGGTGAAAGAATTTGTGTGGATGAGGGAAAAAATATAAATTTTCTAAATTTTCATAAAGAAGGTGACAAAAGACACTTTCTTAGCATTATTATATTTTTGTAACTTATTTGAGGTCAATTATGATGCTTCACATGTGGGAGTTGGAGCGGTATTAAATTTCAAAGAAAAACCAATAGCACTTTTAGTGAAAAATTGAATGAGGTAATGAAGAATTATTCAACCTAAGATGTTGAATTTTAGCATTATTTGTTCCCTAACGAGTTTAGTATATTTATAAACCATGAAGTCCTAAGGTATGTGAACAATTAATTTATAATTTTAATAATAAACATGAAAAATGGGTTTATTTCTTGTAGGGCTATTATTTATTTTTTAATAATAAGTCAAGGAAGCAATATTAGGTAGTTAATTCTTTGAGTGGGAGTTTAGGATCACCACCTATCCTAATAAGTCAAATAGTTGGGCTTGAGAGTGTGAAAGGCTTCTATAATTTTGATCCAACTTTAACAAATATTATTGAAGAAGAAGGAACCCTCCATTTGGAAATACTAGTACTATTCCTTTTGAGTATTGTATGCAATTATATTATCCCTTTATGAAACAACAACTAGATATATTGTAGCAAGGTCTTTAAGAGAAAATATTCTGATAACTTTGTAGTGATCATTTGAGTGGACTTTAGTATAAGAAAGATAATATTTTTGGTGGAAGAGAAGCATATTTATCAAACATTAAGAAGGATCTGGAAAGGTATGTATCAATATGAAAAATATACCACTTGGCTAATAGCCACACATAAAACAAATGTTTGTGTATATTGTTACCAATAGCAAATTGATCATGGATAGATTTGAATAAAAATAATATTGAGATTTTCAAACACACAAAGATGAAATGATTCAATTATCATTGTTGTATATATATTTTTAAATGTGGCTCATTTTATTGCATGCAAGAAGACTAGTGATGTCACTACAATAGTCTAGATCTGTGTATGTCATTGGAACCTAGTACATTGCTTTAAACAAATAAATTAAGGATAACTCAAAATCATTCTCTCTATTTTTAACCGTGTCATTAAATCATCATCCAAGTTTATTACAATGTCTAGTGCAATAGTGCTATCAATGTCACCGTGAGAATTATTGTCCATAATAAATAAATAAGGAAGAGAAAAATCCCTTGGAATAAACAACTTAAGCTTTAAAGTTCGTTGGGAAAGGTAAGGGTCATTCTTATGGGGAGGTGAAGGTAAGGAAGGCTAAGGAGCCAAAGCAATATCAACAACCAAATACCTAGGGAAAGACTAACTTCTTATAGCAATCTCATGAGTCATAACACACCATGTTCTATGTTGTTCTCTTGCACTATGATTTCATCTATTATAGTTTATAGATTCTATAGAAGGATGTGGGGTGTCCATTAACATTGATTCCTTTTCTTTATTTTCTCTAGGAATAGAAGCGGGAATGAAAGGAACATCTAAATATTGAGAGATGGGAGTTAGGATGACATTGGGAATTTGCATCATTGTCCTTTATAGGATGGAAAAGGTGGAACTACAACATACACACTAGAAACTCTAATAAGTAGACGGATTTATATCTCAAGGAGTGGTTCCCTCATTACCTATAAAAACATGAAGAGTTACATTCATATCCATAGATGTCATAGGATACATAGGGGTAACATTTGGAGTGGCACTTGAGGAACTACCTAAGGATAACTCAACTATTCTCTTGGCTTTGAACTTTTGGTAAGAAAGGAGCAAGGAATTTTTACGAGGTAAAAAAGGTTTAACTGGTTGTAGCCAAAATTTGTCAAGTGTAATGTTTCCACATCTAGACAAGAACCTACTATGAAATATAGTATGCACTTATCCCTCAAATAAAAAATTTAAACAATCATGGACAAGGAAAGGGATTTGTTTCATGGAGGTAATCGAATTATGACCCATTTTCACATGAGATTGGTTTGAGGTAGAGATTATGGTAAAAGGTGTATCCAAGCTTCTAGGTCCAACTTAAACTTGAAGGCTTATGGAACCAATAGTGGGACAAGTGAAACCATCATGCTCCTTAATCAAGTCTTCAAATTCATCATAAGTGTCTTGGTATAATTCATTTGCATATAAGAGCTAGATTCTATAACAACACTTACAATGCATACTAGATTAGAGCACCCCATGTGTGGGTTTGTCATTAATTCTAGTAGTCATGTATAGTAGTTCATTGGGTTCTATTATCTAAAACACTCTAAAGAGGGGAGCTTAATTCATTAATCAAGGGCATTTTTAATCTAAAGGATAAGGTCTCAATGGTTTCAAGCTACATGGAGTTGGATAGACAAGAAAAAGGGGAAGGTGTAAGTTCCTTGGTGGAAGCAAGTGTGAAATAAGTTTTCTTGGCCAAAATGTAAATTTTTCTTGTGGCTGGTTACGCAGAATAGGTCCCTCGGTTAGGAAAACCTCACAATACTGGTTTTCAAGGGCATTCTACTTGTGTTCAGTGTAATAATAGAGAAGAGACTTCCTCACATCTTTTCTTTCAATTTGCCCTTTCTAACTAAATTTGGCATCTATGTTGGGGAGCCTAGGAGCATGCTTGTGTTCGTGCGAGTTCTTTGATCAAAATCTAGAATAATCTAAGGAAACCCCTAGTAAAGACTTCATTTCTTCATCTAGCTTGGTATATTGGCTCATCTTTCATCTTATGGTGATTGTAGTTAGAAATAATTTGAAGTATTTTTCTAGATAAGACGATAGAGGTGCTTCAAGTTTGGCAAAGAATTACTAGTACGCTACAAGAGACCTTGTTAGAAAAGTGTGATATTTTCACAACCATGGACCCTAGTGAAATGTATGTTATCCAGAATTTAAATCTAGTTCTTTTATGGTACTAGATGTTCCATGCCAAGGAAGAGACAATATGCTAGGAGGAAGGTTCATAAAGATGGTCAATGCTCTCCCCCACCCCAAGGAGTCCTAAAGATTAATAATAGTGGTTCTTCTAGGGGAAATCCTAGTCATGTTGGTATTGGTGGGATTGGTAGGGATAGTTCTAAGGTTGATATTTTCCTCTTTTCTATGTATAAAGGGTAGTAGATTGATATTTTCATGGAGGCTCTTGATATTCTATTTTCACTTGAAAGAGGTTGTACTCTTGGTTGGTGCAAGATTATTTGTAATTATGATTCTTAGGTGGTTATGCATATGTTGAATTTAAGTAGAAGTTGGAGGATGTTAACTAGTAATTGGCTTCATTAGTCAGTTAGATCCTTAGTCTGAGGGATTGTTTGGATTGTGTCTCCCTTTTTCATATTCCTCATGAATGGAATAGGGTAGCTAATTACTTGGCTAAATGGGATTTTGAGAGACTGCATGGGTGGAATGTGGTTGAATGGGGACAATTGCCCATGGATTGTTCTCAAATGTTTAACAAAGTTGTTATGGAAGATATAGAATGATTATAGGCCCTTTCTCGGTTCCTTCTTGGTTGGTTCTTTCTTGGTTATATTATTTTTGTTTCTATTGTTCCCCTTTGATTTTTGTTTTGGTTCTTCTTGACTAATAAATTTTTTACTCCCTTTTTTAGAAAAAAGTATCCCAAATAACCATGAGAGGTAATACGAATATTGTGTTAATCTTTAACAAACATTAAATGTAGAAAATGAAAATAGAAATGAATGCATTATCTTAATTAGTAAAGAATGTAATATTTGTATATGATTATGAACATATATTGCTAAGCAAGATCAGCAATAATGAGTAATAGGATTATAATCACCTTAAAATACGGATATTTTGTTGACATTAAGTAGGGGTAAATTTGGAATTAGGTACAAATATATAAATATAAATTTTTCCTACACCTACAAACTTGTCTTATATGATATATGTAAACTATTTCTATTATATCACTTGATGTGTCTTAGCTTCTTCTATGCTTTCTCATATCTTTAAATTTTTGGTATCTATAAATATAATTGTGGATCTACCAATATGTCACAAAGTGACTTGTTTTTCTAGATTAACCCTTAGAGTGTATGAATAATTGAAAATAGCAATATTTAGTCATGCAAATGTTCCTAGAATGTTTGTATAAAACTAAATCACTTGTAGAAAACTAATTGAAGTGTGTAAAGTGAAATGGTTCCTCTTTATTATATCAAGTGATCATAATATATTATTATTGGATGCCTTTAAGTGCAAGATTATGGCAATACATCATGCATATTTGTATTTAGTTAGCCCTGGGCTAGAACGGTAATGGTGAGAAGTTGGTCGATTTTGAATTTAAATTTTTTAGTTAAGATGAGACAAGTACTTGACCACAAGAAAGATCTTGTGACTATAAACTAGTCTTAGGAAATAAAAGAAACTAAATTTCAATAAACAACCCGTGCAAAGAAATAAGTGCAAGTATAATTGTGATTAAAAAAAAAGTGGATTATAATGTGAATGTATAAGAATGTGAAAACATATAAATAAAGTGAAAGATGAGCATATGAGAGTATGTGTAAGCTAAACGAATAATATAAGATGAGCATATGAGAGTATGTGTAAATCCTTATGTTTTCATAGAATTCCATTGGAGGGAGTGTTGATGGAAGGAAACGTCCCCCCTACACCTTATAACGTAGTTCTCATTGACCAGACTTACTGTGGGGAGATCAAAGTGGGTCTCACCTTCACTCCCAAGGCAAGTCACCATATTCCTTAGAAATGGTTTCTAGAAGCAACTCTTTTAAAGGTTTTCTTTACAGTGGATTTTATACTGAGGTCTGAAATAAAAGAGACTGATACTTTGTAATAATAGGAAACCCAGAGCTTTAAACCATACTTCTGTTGGGTATTTTTCATTTCTGGAAGAGATCAACAGAATGACATGACTTGTTCATGTGTTGCAGGAAGAGTGTTATGAAGAAGAGGAGGTGGAAGGAGGCTGGAAAGAAGGATCTCTATGACAGATTGCAGCTATTGAATAATCCAGATTAGAAACTTATACATTATTGAAAGTTAATTTTTTATTATATGGTTTTGGTTCGAATCTCAGGTTTTGAGAGTGGGTATTTGAAATAAAGGGTCATTAATTAATTTATATTTGTGTGTTTAGAGATGGAGGTATAACATTAAAA
Source organism: Cryptomeria japonica (assembly GCF_030272615.1). Taxonomy (NCBI): domain Eukaryota; kingdom Viridiplantae; phylum Streptophyta; class Pinopsida; order Cupressales; family Cupressaceae; genus Cryptomeria; species Cryptomeria japonica. The sequence goes on along the minus strand of NC_081406.1, from coordinate 98,716,607 downwards.
TTAATAATATATATTTTTTATTATGTTTTGTATTGGACATTTAATTCTCATTTGTCATTAAAATTTCGTTTAAAAAAAATTAAAATTAAAATAAGAAAATTAAAGCACTTTTGTACATAATCTGAATGAATATTGTGTTTTGGTGTATGATAGTGTGAATTTTTTTCTTGAAATAATATCGATTTCTATAAAATGTAAATAAAAAATCAATGTGAAATTTATTTATTTTGTATATAACCAAGATGCTATCATAAGAATAGCTCCCTTTCATTTAAAACCAAAAGAAAAAAGTACACTACCATCCTTGGTAGAGGAAAAAAATCATATTTGATTAAATTCATAATGAACTAGAACAGCAAGACACCATACCTTCTCCAAAGGAGATAGAAGGTTTGGATTCTCGACAAGAAATATGCAAAAATTTCCTTGAATACACATGTGAATCCCTTTGACCAACATCTCTATACCATTCTTCATATATTCTAATTGTTCTTCATCTCTATCCTTTCAAAAGCCTCACCAATGTTGTGTGATGTAATCTTTCTAGTTGTTTGATATGTCCTTAGCCACCAGATTGCCACTTAATCTCCTATGGATAACATCTATTAATGACCTTATCAATGCATCCAAAATGTCATCATCATGTACATTCAAGGGACAATTATTTCTACCATTTTTTTAATGTATAGCTCTGTCTCTCTCAAATTTCATTGTCTATGCAAAATCCATGATGTATCTTTGATTGTGTATATTAATTAATTGAAAATTAGAGTACAGTGAGTTTTTATTTTTAATTAATTAATAAACACAATTAAAGATGCATCTTGGATGTTGTGAGATAGTGGCCCTCTCGAAATGACTACATTGGTGTAGGTTAATGAATCACCGTCTATTTTGAGACCTCCATACATTACACCAAATTTTGCATCATTGTTTGTTCCATACAATAATAATTTTAATATAGGACATATTAGTGATCCTAACTCCCTAAATTCCCCTTTGAGGCCCCATCAATATTAATTTAAGTTTTCCATAGAGGACCCAATCATTTTGCCTTCTTTCTATTCTTGAAGAATCAATAGGAGTAGAGTTTGAGATAGTAAACCACCTTAAAAGTGCCCAAACCTTTCTCACCATGTGATCCCATATGTTGAAACACCTCCTCTTGTTGTTTAATTCCCTTGCATTGAGTATTTCACATATTCCAACTCCATTATATCTTGTCAACAATTTTGTAGAGGATAATTTCTCAAAGAAGAAGGTACTCCTTTTGTTCTATTATTATCATTCATAGAGGGCCTTGAAGCCCACAAGCCTTTTGAGCTAGATTCAAGTTATAGGTAGCTACAAAAAAAATCTAACATATCTTTTGGAAATGCCCAACCCAACCCAAACACCTTCACAACCAATTCTAGTATTTTTGTTCAAGTGGAAATCAGGATGGAGTGAGGATACAAATTGAATGAAAATTTTCTCCTATTGATATGTATTTTATATAATGTCAACCAAGAAAAGGAACCAATCTTTGGCAACACATATCCCCCAACAAAGATCAATTAGCTAGTGGGAAATTGAAAGAACCCTAATTTTTGGATCAAGAAACCTAATTTTATTGATTAATCCTTAGATATATCCTCATACTAGATGCTCTCATGTCTTTTTAAGAAAAGCAATATTTTTTCATAAGATCCTTTTTTAGTTTGATCTTAGTTATTTTTAGGAACAACACAACATGAAAATCTTTCCAAAAATCTATGTGGAGGGAGAAACTAAGGGCGTGATTTTTGTTCTCCTAGGATTTTATCTTCTCTCCACATACTATTTTTCATTGTCACCATCTTGCATCACACTTCATTATCTACATGTGAGTCCTTTTAGTTTTATAATGGACTCAACTAGCCTCATCCTAGCCAAAAATGTTGGTGTTGAAGCTCTAGCAACTATAAATAATGGCGACTCCAAATAAATAGCCAAATAAATTCATTCCCAAGGATTTTTATGAGGTATGCCTTTTGATAAACCTATAGATGTGGTTTAACCCATTTAGGATTTTGATAATGCATATGAATGGTTAAAACAACATACTCTTATAGGATATTTTGTTCACAGGGCCCCCCTAGATTGCATGCTTTGGGATTAGAATTCTAGGGCATGGGCCCCTCGTGGGATCCACCTAGATGGCATCCAAATCTAACAAAAGGTTATTTTTTATTTTCTTTTCTAAAGTTAGCCATGTTTAGAACATATTTCAAAATTAACCTTGGTATGTCAGGTCATTTTTATTAGTTCTCCATTGTTGGTCTCAAGACTTTACTATCTAATCTAATAAAAGACTTTGTGTTCCTATTTGGATTGATTTTCCAAGGTTGCCTTTGCCTTTTTGGCCTTTTTTGCATGATATTTCACATCTTAGAAAAGATTTTTTGTGCCAAACTTAACCATTTTTACTATGCTCAAACCCAAAATTGGTTGTATCAAGGGCAATATGTCTCATGACCTCAAGGATATTATTGATATTCAAATAGAAGTTTTTTGTCACACCTAGTGTGTGCTATATCTAAAGTTTTCCAACACTTACTTCCTTTTCCAATCCTTTAAGCATAAATTAAGGATTTTCCATTCGACACTCCAAGGGATAAGTCCCCTCCTAAGGTTCCAAACCCTCTACATGTTATAGACATTTTAAAGTTGGAGGAAAAGGAAAAGTTGTTGGCATTATGTGAACCAGCATGGCATTATGTGAACCGACACAAAGACATAATGATATTGTATGTTGTCATTGATGTCAATATAGCACATAGTGTGAACCAACACATGTGATAAGTGAAGAGAGAGGAACCGGCATATTTATGAACCGGTTTTTATGCCAAAGTGAAGCGGCATATTTTTTCAAGGTGAACCGGCATGTAGTTATGGGAACCAGCACATGGAAGCATTGTATGACTACTGGTTGGTAGGTAGCTTCCACTTCGGGGTTTCTGGTTGGAATACTTCAAGTCTGTGTGACTCAAGTGGTGATCTTTATGTGATGAGTTAGCAGTATGATGGAGGATAGATCGTGTTGCCACATAAGCTCTGTGTGCATGAAGGATCTTGCATGAAGATGACTATTCCTATCTAACTCGGAAATGTGTGAAGTCTGTCAAATGGTGATAACGCGTGATGGGTTATTAGCCGCCATGAAAACAGTGGATAATGGATGATGGAGAATGTATTCAGATCGATTAAAGATTGTTACATTTAATGCAGTATGATTCAACGGTCAGGATCGAACTGTTTGAATTGCTTAACCTAACAGGTTTAGGGTTTAGGGTTTTTGCTACCGACCTATATGTTTCCTATAAGGTCGATGTTGGGTTTCTTTCTGAGGTTGTTTGCAAAATTTGCGAGTGTGTATCCAAGGGAAGTGATACGTGATTATTGCCAGACCAAAGGAGAGAAGAGATATCTGCAAAGTGAATGTGCAGAAGGTGAAGAGGAGCCAAAACGGATCTGCATTAGCATTGAGTGTTGTTAATAGATCATTATAATTCCTATTGATTTCTAACCACTTCAACAGTTGTAAAATCCCCTAATAGGGTAGCCTTAATTGGCTTGATTTAAAATCCCTTAAATCAGGTGGTCTTAACTGGCTTGTTTCAAATCCCTTAACCAAGTAACTCAAGGCTAATGAGTTCTGAGAAGCTAGAGAGCTTAGGAGATCCTTTCAGCTATTTAGTTCTTGAAATCCTCTAACAAGGTGACCCTACCGGGTTTAACCCTTAACCGGGTATCCCTTAACTGGGTGATCCCTAACAGGATCGGTTCCTACCAGAACCTATTGTAATGTCCTTAACCGAACAAGGCTCCTAACAGAGCGGACTTCTAAAGAGTTCAAAAAGCAACTTGTGGGTATTCATCCCCACCGTGGTTTTTCCCAGTTGGGTTTCCACGTGAAAAATATGTGTGTCATGTGAAATGCTTTTGTCTTGTGATGCTTTGTTTTATCTATTAAGAACATGAAGGTTCTATGTTTTATGCCTGTCTATAAAACATATTGAACTCACTGGTGTGAAGATCTAACAAATAAGTTTACCTGTTTATGCATGAGAATATAATGATACTGTAGTATTGATCTAAGAGGAAAGCTTATTGAGTGACTGGTTCATGACTGATTGAGTTGTACTAGATGTTACTGGTTGCACTCTGATTAACTGGCATCCCTGTTTGTCAGTCATTTGGAGTATTTGCTGTCAAACTAGTATTGGACTATATTTGTGTTTGTACTGATTCACCCCCACCTCTCAGTACCGGTTTGGTACTAGTGGTTCATCATTGAGTTATCAAAAGTGATTGTTCAACATCAGTCAGGTACCGAAAAGACAAATCTTTGATTGATTGGTGTGTTGAAGGATGCTACTCCTCAGGGGGAGCAGCATGATGAAACAGTGATGATTGTACCTCCACTTTGGCATTGTTGTCAAAGGGGGAGAAGAAGTGAAGCGAAAAGATATCTGTAGCAAATGGGGAGAAGATGTGAAGCTTAGAAGATATTTGTTGTATATTGCCATCAATGCCAAAGGGGGAGATTGTTGGCATTATGTGAACCGGCATGGCATTATGTAAACTGGCACGAAGACATAATGATATTGTATGTTGTCATTGATGTCAATATAGGACATAGTGTGAATTGACACATGTGATAAGTGAAGAGAGAGGAACCAGCACATGTGATAAGTGAAGAGAGAGCAACCAGCATATGTATGAACTAGTTTTTATGCCAAGGTGAAGCGGCATATTTGTTCAAGGTGAACTGGCATGTAGTAATGGGAACCAGCACATGGAAGCATTGTATGACTACCGATTGGTAGGTAGCTTCCACTTCGGGGTTTTCGGTTGGAGTACTTCAAGTTTGTGTGACTCAAGTGGTGATCTTTGTGTGATGAGTTAGCAGTATGATCAAGGATAGATCATGTTGCCACATAAGCTCTGTGTGCATGAAGGATCTTGCATGAAGATGACTATTCCTATCTACCTCGGGAATGTGTGAAGTCTGTCAAACAGTGATAATGCGTGATGGGTTATTAGCCACCATGAAAATGGTGGATAATGGATGATGGAGAATGTCTTGAGATCGATTAAATATTGTTGCATTTAATGCAGTATGATTCAGTAGTCGGGATCGAACCATTTGAATTGCTTAACCTAACAAGTTTAGGGTTTCTACTACCGACCTGTATGTTTCCTATAAGGTCGATGTTGGGTTTCTTTCTGAGGTTGTTGGAAAAAGTTGTGAGTGTGTATCCAAGGGAAGTGATATGTGATTCTTGCCAGACCAAAGGAGAGAAGAGATATCTACAAAGTGAATGTGCAGAAGGTGAAGAGGAGCCAAAATGGATGTACTTTAGCATTGAGTGTTGTTAACAGATCATTGTAATTCCTATTGATTTCTAACCACTTCAATAGTTGTAAAATCCCTTAACAGGGTAGCCTTAATTGGCTTTATTCAAAATCCCTTAAATCAGGTGGTCTTAACCGGCTTGTTTCAAATCCCTTAACTGGGTAACTCGAGGCTAATGAGTTCTGAGAAGCTAGAGAGCTTAGGAGATCCTTTCAGCTATTGAGTTCTTGAAATCCTCTAACAAGGTGACCCTACCGGGTGATCCCTAGCAGGATCGGTTCCTACCAGAACCTATTGTAATTTCCTTAACCAGGCAAGGCTCCTAACAAAGCGGACTTCTAAAGAGTTCAAAAAGCAGCCTGTGGGTATTCATCCCCACTGTAGTTTTTCCCAGTTGGGTTTCCACGTGAAAAGTATGTGTGTCATGTGAAATTCTTTTGTCTTGTGATGCTTTGTTTTATCTATTAAGCACATGAAGGTTCTATGTTTTATGTCTGTCTATAAAACATATTGAACTCACTGGTGTGAAGATCTAACGAATAATTTTACTATTTATGCATGAGAATATAATGGTACTGTAGTATTGAGCTAAGAGGAAAGCTTATTGAGTGACTGATTCATGACTAATTTAGCTGTACTGGATGTTATCGGTTGCACTCTGATTAACCGGCATCCCTATTTGTCAGTCATTTGGAGTATTTGCTATCAAACCGGTTTTAGACTGTATTTGTGTTTGTATTGATTCACCCCCCCCTCTCAATATCGGTTTGGTACTAGTGGTTCATCATTGAGTTATAAAAAGTAGACTATGGAACTACTTGAAAGGGGAAGGTTGCCCTATCCACCAATGTGCCAAACAAACCACATGAGCCAACTACCATGCAACCACAACCATTGTTGTTAGTTCCAAACCCTTCTAAGAAGAGGAAGGATGTCTCTACTCATGTTGCCATTAAGGCTTTTGTTCATCATACTTTTGTGTGCACGCCTCAGTCAACATTGATGCTCTCTACTCGTCCACATAGTTTGTGTCATTCTTACACCCCTTATGGGTATGTGGAGGAAGGAGAGATTTTTCTATAAAATCAAAGGAATGGGTTACCTAGATTTTAAAATTCTTTTAATTTCCTACATAATCATTTCTTCTTTCTTGAGGATGAGGATAGTATGCAAGATTTTGAACCATGAATTTTGTGTCTTGGAATATTTGAGGTCTCAATGACCTTTTTAGAAAGTATGAACCATGAAGGGTACTCGATAGGATTTTCTTAGTATTGATGTGTTATATCTTTATAAAAATTAGAATTCATCTTTCATTCTTTCCATAGCATGTTGAGTTATTTGACCAATCAACCTAGTGTTTGCTTCCAATCACAAGGTGTGTCGTGGAGGGGTAGTTACCCTTCTTGCATCATGGTGGCAATCTTGTGTGATAGATCATGGGTCTAATCCCACTGAGTAGCTTATTTGAATCCTCATCATTCTTTTGGGATTGTTAATATTCATGCTCCCAATGATTTTGTTGAGATATTTTCTCTTTGATAGGGGATTGTAGATTCAATGCCTCTTGCCACTTAGGTTCTTTGAAATGACTTTAATATGTTTGAGGTGGCTTATGATAAGGAGGTTTTATCACCTTCTTGTTAGATAGATATAAAATGGGAGGCATGCTTCTATATGTACAATAAATTGGGTCTTTATGGTCCCAATTCTTTTTGTTGCCACCTGCAAGTTGTTTGGCATACAAGGAGCAACTTATGGGAAGGAAATGATAGATCCTTAAATGGCTTGATTATGTCATGATAATGGAACAATATTTTTTCTATTTGCCTCTTGTCAAGCTCTTATGGTTATCCCTCTCCCCAAGGCTACTTTGCTAGACCCCTTTCACATCAATTTTAGCATTAATTACAATGTGGGCACAAAGCACCCTTCCAAATCCCAATTTTTTTTAATACCTCATTGTTAAGTCATAAACTCATGTTGGCCCACATCCAAAGTGCCTAGAACCTTGAGTGGCATCATTCTTAACATTTCAATTGGATTTCCTAGAGGAATCATTCTATCCAACACACATCTAACTTCCTCTACATTTAAGGTTGTCAACTTGTCATTTTTTATTGATGATCTAATGAGGCTAACACCTAGAATCTTCATTGTGCCAGGGAGGCACCTACAGAAAATCCTTTCTCTTCTAGCTTGTAATCCAAAGTGGTTCAACTCTTCCACTAGAAGTAGATTGTAGAAAACCATACTACTAAAGGGTCTTAGATCAAATCCATGCTTCACTGATTGAAGATAGTTGATCAAGCATCCAAAGAGTTTTTTTTGGTTCTTCGAGCTTGTCATTCCTTACTAAGAATGAAAAAGTTAAGGAAGGATAGATGATTCTCTTAGAGTTATTAGACATTATCTAGTCATTTGTCTTCCATTATGAGAATTTTTTCATTACTCAAGATGCTTCCCCTAAGTGAGATAGAGCTCTTGAGGATTTCCTCAAGTTTGCCTCATGTGAGCTTTTTGATGCCCAAAATGCCTTCTGTGAGGAATTGTTCTCTCTTGAAGACCTTAAATAACTTGTTAGTTCCATGGTAAATGAGAATGCTCTTCGTTATAATAGCTTCCCTTGTGAATTATACAAATCCCTTTGGCCTTATGTAGGTTCAAATTTGCACAAGACTTACCTTGAGGATTTTCACAATCAATCTTAGAGAAAGTTGATTAACAAAGGTAAAAAAAATCATACATAATCTTGGAGATCTAGAGGACACTTGCAACTGGCATTCACTCATGCTAATCAATGTATCATAAAAAATTAGTCCTAAGGCCTTAGCCATGAAAATTTGATACTTTGATGTAGGAGCACCAGTCTAGTTCTTATCGGTTGAGCAGTTTTTAGTGGAATTGCTTGAGATTGTGGAATTTCTTCTTGTTTGAGTGTTTAGCATTGTGGTTTTGGTTTTATTCCCTTGTGTTTGTGGTCTTTGTCATGTTTGAGTTTCATGGCATTTGGATTTAATCCCAGTGAGTTATTGATTCTGGTATTGGCCTGGTTGATATGTTCTTACCGGTTATTCTAATAGTGTGTTGAGCGAAGTTGGATCAGGTTGTGGTTGATTTAGTTAACTTGCAGACCATTGATTTATGTTTCTTTTGTCGTGTCTGATGTTTTTGAAGGACTGCACATTTTTTATGCATTTTTGGAAGTTTTTCTTAATGATTTGAGCCGACATGTTACCGTTGCACATTTCATGAACTGGTTGGTCTTTGGGCTAACTTGATTAGCTTGTTATTATTATTTGTGGATGGTATAAATGAAAGTTTGCGAATCATTTGAGAGGAAAAAAGCTAGAATATAGAAGACAAAGTTTAGAGATCAAGTGAAGATGTAGAACTGATGAGATTCTAGTCCGGTGGACTAAGGCTGGAAGGTTGAGGTTCGGGTTAGGGTAGAACCGACAGACTGTTTCCAGAGACCGATTAGATATGTGGATGATCTACAGATCTTGTAATTGTGTTGTAAGAATTATTTTTATCCTAGACTGCGATCCAGCATGTGGCATTTTTAATTCTTCAAACTGTAATAAGAATTGTTCATATTGTTTACTGGTTATGTATTTTGTGTTATTATTGGTTATTCTTTCTACTATTTTTGGCATTGTTTTACTGAATACCGGTATGTTTTGCATTGTTTATATGTTATGCTGGAAGGATGGGCTATACTTCATTGGATCTCCCTACCTTGACTACATGAAGTGGTATCAGAACTGGTTTGTGAACCTTTTGTTGGACAGAGTGTTGATTGTGCATCGGTTGGTTGTAGAGGAAGTTGAGGCAACTTGTGGACTTGTTGAGATCGCGGAACGTAAGGTAGAGAAAGGTTTGTAGGTAGATCACCAATCCTAGAACTTGAGCTTGAGGCAGTTAGTGGATGGAGACTTGAACAGATCATCGATTGAGGCAGGTTGTTGTTTGGACCGGTAGATCGTTAAGGAGAAGCAACCAGAAGTTGTAGTCAGATCTTCAAACCCCCTGAGGAAATTGCAAGGACCTACTGATAGATCACCAAATTAGATCAAGTGATGGGACTCACAATTCAATTAACCCTAAGAGTCTGATGCAGGAGCACCGGTCTAGTTCTTACCGGTTGAGCAATTTTTCAGTTGAATTGCTTGAGATCATGGCATTTCTTCTTGTTTGAGTGTTTAGCGTTATGCTTTCGGGTTTATTCCCTTGTGTTCGTGGTCTTTGTCATGTTTGAGTTTCATGGCATTTGGATTTAATCCCGATGAGTTATCAATTTTGGTAATGGCCTGGTTGATATGTTTTTACTGGTTATTATGGTAGTGTGTTGAGCGAAGTAGGATCGGGTTGCGGTTGATCTTCTTGACTTATAGATCATTGATTTTTGTTTCTTGTGTCTTGTTTGATGTTCTCGGAGGACCGTGCATTGTTTTGTGTATTTTTGGAAGTTGTTCTTAGTGATTTGATCCAACATGTTATCCTTGCATGTTTCATGAACCGATTGGTCTTTGGGCCGACTTGATTAGGTTGCTATTATTATTTACGGCCAGTATAAATGGAAGTTTGTGAATCATTTGAGAGGATAGAAGTTAGAAGATAGAAGATGGAGTTTAGAGATTGAGCGAAGATATGGAACCGATGTGATTCTGGTCCGGTGGACTAAGGCCGAAAGGCTAAGGTCCGGGTTAGAGTAGAACCAATAGACTGTTTCTGGAGGCTGATTAGATATATGGATGATCTAGGGATCTTGTAATTGTTTGGTAAGCATTATTTCTATCTTGGACTATGATCCAGCATGTGGCATTTGTAATTCTTTAGACTATAATAATAATTATTTATATTGTTTACCAGTTGTTCTTTCTAATATTTCTAGCATTTTTTTACCGGATACTTGTATGTTTTGCATGGTTTGTGTGTTAGGATGCAAGGATGGGTTGTCCTTCATTGGATGTCCCTACCTTGACTGCATCATACTTTCTCCTACAAATTATCCATCCTAAATAGACTAGTTTTATCAAATCACAGTTTATCCTTGATAATATTATTACTGTTTGGGAAGGTATGGAATGGACCTATAATTATTGATAGCAAAACCTTTTCCTAAAGATTTACTGTGTCAAAGCCTATGACCTATTAAATGGCCTTTCATTTTATCTATGTTGGGTGCTCTTAGTTTTTACCACCACTTTCTTCAATCAATTAAGATGATATTTGGAGATTCTTTTGTGTGTATCACCATTAATAGTCCCTAGTGTCAAGCCTTTGGACTTTACTATTCCATTCACAAAGGTTTTCCTCTTACTCCTTTATATAATCTGGACAGTTGAAGGCTTTCAATATCTTTGAGCTAACTCTATTTATTCTAGGAGAGTTGGAGGGATTTCCCTACCCAAGTCACCTAATGAGATAGTTAATGGCCATTTTGTGGATGACTCTTTCCTTGCGCTTGTTGAAGAGGAGAAAAAAATTAAAGAGGCCTTTCAATGCTTTGGCACCTTTTGTCTAGCTTTTGGTTCTACCATTCAATGTCATACAACTCAATGTGACCAACAATCTCTTTTCCCATCTCTACCATGGTTGCTCTAGTATGGGTAGAAGTGGATTAGGCATGGGGATAATTTCTAGTTTAGGGGCATTCCTTTTGCCTTCAAGGCTTAGTCGATGGACCTTTGGAATGCATGTTCTAAACTTATCATGGCCAACCATGTTTATTATTCTTCTTGTTGGGATCATTCTAAGGAATCTTATTTGAAGCTAGAAAAGCTTCTATAAGATTTTTTATGGGCATATTTAAAAGACCACAAGGCTTTTCAATGAGTTGTTGAGGAGTTTTATTGTCTTTCAAATTACTCTAGTGATCTTGGGCACATCTCAACCCAACATCAAGGATTATCCCTTTATGCCAAATGGATTGTTTGAAAACCATTTCTAGAGGTGAATATTGGAAATTTCTCCTCAAGCAGTGTATGCCATGGTCTATTCCCAAGCCATTCCATTTTAGAACGATCATTTTTTGGGAAGGTGAACACTATTTGGTTCTTCACTCCTATCCTCCGTGGGGTTGTGTGGAAAACACTCGACCAAAGAAGATCTATGCCTTTATCAAGATGTGCAAGCCCCCTAAGTTGGAACCAATAAAAAGATATTTAATTTAACTTGGAGGATGTCATTGCAGAGTTGAAAAGTTCATACAACAAAATATTTCTGCAAAGGATAGGGTATATTTAAATTTTGAATGAGTTTAAATTGCCAAAGTTAAAGCATGAAAGGAAAAATAAATGGTGGAGCACTTCAAAGTAAAGTGTAGCTACAAGGAAGAAACAAGTGATCATCAAGTAACAAGGCTATTTATGTTTAAGGAAGACAAAGTGAAAGAGATGATTTTAAATGTGATTGGGGAATCACTAGAAAGTAGTGGACATATACATGACAAAAATATTCATGGATAAGTGCACCAAGATGGGGGACCAAAAAGGGGTCTTAAGATGCCACTTTTTCTATAAAATCAACAAAGTTTGAACTTTGAAGAGAAAATGAAGACAAGTACACTCAAATGTGAAAATTAATAATAACATGAGTTGTAGTGTTCTGAGTATACTTTCTAATTTACTTATTTTTTTAAATGGTGGAGGTTAAGGGTTTCAGAATAGGGGAGCACACAAAGTGGTCCTATTTTTAAGAAAAGCATAACATAGCACTTGGTGTGATCCCCCTAAAATGTCAAAAAAAATTGGAATTTCTAAAATCACTCCAGGGAGGAATTAGCTAACACCATGTAGTTTATGCCAGATTTTTTGGCTAATTTACTAATGAAAATATGATTTTTTAATCATTTTTGAAGTGGTCACACCCTAAATAAACAAAAACTTGAGTCACACACCCCCCCCCTAAAATTTATTAAAACTAATCAAAAAATCATTTTTTTATTTTCTAAAAATTGTGTAGAATGGAGTCAATTTCTAAAAATGTAATTTGTTTCAAAATTTGGTTAACAAGTAAAAATATATGCCCAAAATACAACATGTTGGATTTTGACAAAAAAACAAACACACTAACAAAAGAAATTATAGATGAAAAACTTAACATAATCAAAAAATGTGAAAAAAAATAAATGGTTATATAGTCAAGAGAGAGCTTAACGATGTCATGGTGTTTATTTTTTTGCATTGAAACCCATGTAAACCTAATGGAAGCATAAACAAAAATGTGATAAATTTTTACATGTTTCTAGAAAAACACATCTCAAGCCTATGAAGGTTGTCCATGCCTTTGAGTTGGATGCCCAAGGCAAATCTATTGGTGTAATTATTTATTCATGTTGGATATAATTATACTTTACTTAAGTTTACTTAGGTACAATGCATAACATTGTAGTTTGCATATGAGACACAGTTAGGGAGATGTGCATAAATTGGGAGTGTGTATGTACGAGAATTTCCACCTTTTATGGTGTGATCTTGTTGTTACTTTATCATATCCACTTATTGTGGGATGATAATTCACCTTCGGTGGGTGATCCACCTCATGTGGAATATTTTACTATTTCTCCTACCTACCCCTACCTACCCTAGCATATCATTGAGCCACATGTCATCATTGTGTGCTCTCTTGTCTCTTAGCCTTGCCTTTATAAGCAGGCTCATCATACATTGTATGTAATTCTTGATGATCTAGTTGATCTCTTTTGCATCTTGATAGGAATACACTTTATTGTTGTTATATTTTATCTCTCTTGTCATTGTGTTATCTATTGGTCCCTTTTATATTGGTTGCTTCAAGCATAATCTAACAAAATCCAAGCCTAAGGCTGGTGTTTACTAAGGCATATACTTTGGCACACTCCAAATTCCATGCATGTCAAATTCAAAAATTACACTTTTTAAGTTTGGCACACATAAAATGTATTGCAGTAATAGTTCTCTCTCTCTCTCTCTCTCTCTCTCTCTCTCTCTCTCTCTCTCTCTCTCTCTCTCTCTCTCTCTCTCTGTTAATGCTGTGTATACATAAAATATAACATTTAAGTATAAGTCATTTCTTATACTTTAAGTTATATTTTATGTATATATTGGCAGGATGTTTGAGAATAGTTTCAAATCTCTAGGAGTTATAATGTAAATTTAATTTTTTTAAATACAATTAAAAATTTATGTACGGTCAAATTTTAGTAATCAACATGTTCATATCAGCTTTCTCTCTCTGCTCTCTCTCTCTCTCTCTCTCTCTCTCTCTCTCTCTCTCTCTCTCTCTCTCTCCATCCCTTCCTCTTTCTGACTCTAGCTTTATCTATCTCTTTCATGCAAAGGTCTTGTGCTAGCTCTCCAATTCACCCTTACTCACCCCAACTCCTCAACTCACCCTTCTACTCAATCTCCTCCAAGGTAACTTGTTAGGGTACACTCCTTAGACCTCCAAGGCCTAAAAATCTATTGACTTTCCTCCTAGGTATAGCTTCTTGAGGTTTCTTGTTGGTTCTAACCCAAATCTCTAATTTTGAGATGGTCTCCTACTAGGTTCCCAAAGCTCCAACAAGGCTCCAAAGACCTCCACCAAGGATCTTCACTCTAACAGCATTCTTAAAGGTTGTGGTTATGATTTGTAGGTATTTTCAAGGTCATTTTATGCATTGACAAGCTCTTCACCTTCCTCCCAAACCCTAGGCTTTCAACTTGCTTCTACCGGCTGCTATTAGGCCTAATTGACTAACCCTTCTTTGACTATTTTTTGATCTTTTTCCCAAAAAATTCTTAACACCCCCACATATTTTTACATATTCAAATACCCATTTGGAATTTAAACAAGATCACTCAGTTTCCCATTTGGGTTTGTTGTACAACTAGGGTTACTGAAAAAGCGCTATTTTTAAGGGGTTTAGGGCTTCTAGGCAGTTTTGGAAGATGTGCTCCAAACTCTTCACCAATCACAATCACCAACCCAAAAAAACTTGGATTATTTTAGTAGACTCATAGGCCTTTCCAAAACACCATGGTTTTCTAGGGTGTCACTTATCCATGGCACTGAAAATGAGCAATCTTTGCTGCCCCCTCACACTAGCTACAAGCTTGTGTGTTATTCATCTCACCCATTCTCCTCCTTGTGGCCTGCAAAAACAAAAAACACATACTATAAAAATATTTATAGAGCCTACCCAATCCATCCAATGGATTGCAACTTGTGCCATTCGTGGATGCTCAGGTAAAATGCATATTTACAATCAAAACCCCAAGTTTCAAGGGTTTGTGAGCAACTTTTACAAAAATAGTGATAACTTTTTATCCAGTGCACTTCAGACCTTAATATTATACTTGTTGGAAAGATAAAAAAAATTCCTCACTTCCTCTTATACTATGATCACCGTACTATACCGTACAAGTCATACAAAAGCAAAAAATCAAAGCAAAAACAGTCCAAACATGAGGAAAAGCATAGGAAACCCTTGGCAAATGAATTGAATGCAAACAAAAGTTGATTAATCTGTTATTGGATATTCTTAGAAGGTTTTATAAAAAAATTTAATTTGGTTCCAACCAACTTCCAATGCCATTTCTTTCATGGACAACTTTTGCCTATAAATGCAAAAGTTGTCATGACCAATTTTTGACAACTTTTACCTATGTGTGCAAAAATGCACTCCAAGGCTCTCAAGGCCTTAAAAATAACTCAAATGGAATCCCACAATTTATTTAAACCATTTCCAAACATTCTAGCAAGTTTCCAGGCATCCACCTCATGCAAACCAAAATTTGACATTTTGACAACATTTCACGATAATGACAATTTTGGATTTTGAGCACAACAAAAGTGTGGACAACAAAAATATGGCTTCAAAAAGAATCATAGGATTTCTTCCACCTTATTACAACATAAAATAACTTGAAATCACACAAAAACTCTAAAATGCAAGAAAAGACAACTTTGAGCTAGGTGCTCTGTACCATACTCCCCTGAGGCAAGGAACTCAACTCCCTTGAGTTATCAGGTCTGCTAGTTGCACTCCATGATGAATTATGTAAGCTTATGACATCCACATAGACTCTAAATCAGGTATACCTTCCCACTTCACAAGATAATGTTTGTAGATGCCCTTTCTTGTCTTCTTGATCACCTTGGTATCCAAGATGCTTTCCTACTAAACTAGTTGACTAACTGGTAAATCCTTCACCCAATCCTCTTCAAATTGAAATGTGGTATCCATTTGAGAGGTCTGAGATTCTCCTTTATAGGGATACAAGTCACAAATATTGAAAATAGGAGATATGGCCAAAGAAGGAGGTAGTTCAACCTCATAGGCATTTTAGCCAAACTTATGCACAATCTTGAGTGGCCCAATCTTCTTCATCATCAACTTGGTTGGATGTCCTTTTGGAAGTATTTCCTTTTTGAGATAAGCCAAAACTAAGTCTCCAACCTTAAATTGCAAGTTCCTTCTTCATTGATCAGCTTGTTCCTTATATTTTTCTTATTTTTGTTGCAAGGACTGTCATACTTTGTCATGAATTTCCTTAATACCTTCAGCAAAACTCTCTCCTTGAGCACTCTTGTGGGTCATTGTATTGATATCACTAAGTTCTAAGACACCTCTAGGATGCATAAACAATTTCAAAAGGACTTTTACATGTGCTCTGGTTGACTGAATCATTATATGCATATTCTGTTTGGCTGATCACCAAGTCCCAAGTCTGGCCATGCTTCTTAGTGAGACGCCTTAGGTGATTACCCAAGGACCTATTTACCACCTCAGTTTGACCATCTGATTGTGGATGGTAGGCAAATGAAAATAAGAGTCTAGTACCCAACTTCTTCCATAAGGTTCTCCAGAAGTGACTCAAAAATTTGACATCTGATAGGGAGGCAGTGCAAGTGGAATGCTCAAGTGACTTATATGTTCACTAAGTATAGGACCTTACTATTTTCAAGGAATTTTCTCTGTAAATTAGAGTGCAAAGGTTCATAGACCATCTCAAACTTCCTCTTGTTTCAGCTCCCTAAGTCAAGACCTCTTGTATGCTGAAAGGCTTCAACCCCACAACCACTCTGGCTTGCTAAAACTATGTTCTTGGGGTCTGTCCCATAGAAGGTGTCAAATTCATGTGAGGACAAATTTTTTCAACTATAATTGATGTCTTTTGTGCTTTTCATTCACCATTTGTGTACCCGATTTGACCAAAATTCAATTTTAAGGCCTAAAAAGGCTACAAGCAATTAGCCCTCCTTTTGGGGTTTTGTGCTCACCCTGTTCAAGCGATGGACTTCCAAACTGAAAGTTTTATATTTTTGGATACCCTTTTGGGAGTTCTTAAAGATTCATCAAGTTTGGGGGTCCCTAAGTCCTTCTCCATGACTGTCCCAAAAATGGGCATAAAAGGAGGGTTTTGGAAGGGTTTGTTTTCAAAAACCACATTCCAAGCTTGGGAACCTCAAAATGACTCAAAGACACATATTCCTACCTTTATATTGGCTAAAAATTATATAAACAAAAGGTTTAAACCTCACAAAGTGAAAAACAAGATTTTCATGATATGCACCAAAAAGGAAATGCAACATTTGACAATTTTTCACTCTTGCCTTCTACAAGCACTTTTGTTTTGCAAAATACCAATTACAACTGAAGCATATGAACATAACCAACATTAAAGACAAGAAGGAATCCAATTTTCCCTGCACAAAAGGCTATAGGCAATTACAAATAGTAAATAGTTCACTATCAAGTAAATGGGACTGCACTTTTCCTCTTTTCACTATTTTTCCATTTTGGACCTGCACTTTGCAATGTTAGAACCCCTTTTCTCGGTCTGATTTTGTGTTTTCTTAACAAAAATCTGCCTTTTTATGTTTAGTGTCCTTCATACCTACAAATTTCAAAAGGGAGATTACATTTACAATCCTTAAACAGTGTAAGAATCAGTCCTAGATGACTGTGGCAGCCTACTGGGCATTTAACAATTTGCCTAAAGAGATCATTGTTTGATCTTGGCATTTACAATACCCATGGGAAGGGCTTTCACCTCTCCTTGTTATTGTTTTCAAAAAAACAAAGTATTGACAAGGTCTTCACACACCAATAAATGGTGGAGAGCAAAATAAAGGAAGGAAAAACTACTACCAAACAGTGACTCACTGTTTTGGATTACAATTCTTAAAACTGAAACCTATAACCTTCCTTTTCCAGGCTTAGGAAGTCTCTTTTCTTTCATATATCACTTTGAAAACAAACAGGTCCATTCATCAAAAGAATGCAATTGCTATGGAAGAGCAAAGCATTAAAATTTCTTCAAGACCCTAGCCAAATGGCACACTTGCCTAGGGCTTAATGGCCATAAAAACTCCTTGTACCTGCACTCTTGAAACCAAAACTATTATTTACATACTTTAAAAATTTCCCAACTGGTTCTTGAGAAGCCATGAACACTTTAGGACTCCAAGAAACCAAGTTGGTCAAGCATTTTGCCCAAATTCCTAGACTAGGCAGTGAAACTGTCAAAACCAAATATTTTTGCACAAAACTCAAAACTTGATGAAATCAAATGCCACCAAAGGGAAAAATTTAGGAAAAAATGTTAGAATCAGAAAATACAAGAATAGTACGGCCAAGTACAGCAATTGTACGGACTGTTGTTCACATGGAGCCAAAAACTAGAGAAAACCAAGTAAAAACTAGTGCAAGTTTGCAAAACCTCTCATAATTTTGAATGATCAACCCTTAAAAAAGTTAAAACAGGAGTTTAAATACCTCTCCAAGTTGGTTAACCTCCTGTATGGACATGTACATGTCCAAAGGCACTTAATTTTGACATTTTGATGCCTAAATGACAACTTTTGGTGCCTAGAAAATGCAAGATTGACCTCCAAAACTAACCATCATCTAAAAACACTTCTTATACCTTAAATAAAAACATAAAACATGTCTAAAACCTTTCAAAAACAAAAACACACTAAAAACTCACTTTTTACAACATTTTGCTAGGCAACACCAAAAATGGCAATTTTGAGCAAAAGTTGAAAACAGGTAACCAAAACCACACAATGAGTTCAAAACTCATCCAAACAACCTAGAACAACTTCAAAAAGCATTCTAAACAACTTTCCAACTTAAAATAACACAAATCAAACCTGAGATGAAAAAGAAGCTGAGAATGAGCTAGGTGCTCTTGCACCAACATCCCTATCAATCACAATGCTAACTGGAAGTCCATGGATTCTTAATATTTATTTGAAGAAAAGACCTGCAATATAGGTGGCATCATTGGTACTCGTACAAGGGATGAAGTGAGCCATTTTTCTGAACCTATCTACCACCACATAAACACTATCAAATCCTCTTGGTGTTCTTGGTAAACCCAACACAAAGTCCATGCTCAAACATTCTCAAGGCCTTTGGGGTATGACTAAGGGTTGATATAAACCTACATTACTTGTTGATCCTTTTTATCTTTGACATATGGCACATTGTTCAACAAATCTCCTTACTTCTGATTGCAACTTGGGCCAATAGTAGAACTGACTAACCTGCTCCATTGTTTTATCATTGCCAAAATGACCTCCTAGACCCCCTTGATGTTTCTCTTGAATGATGTTTTATCTCATAGAGAATTGGGGTATACAAAGGAGATGTCCTTTAAACAAAAAACCTTCCTGTATCATGTACTCTGAGTAGGAAACATGAGAAGTGTTAGAAAAATCAGAACATGTAGCATATATATCAGCATAATCTTTGTCTTCTTTGTAGAGGTCTCTCAACTCCTCCAACCCCACACTATGCAATTTAACCTCTTGTATGGTCATGACTCTCCTAATGAGTACATCAGAAACTTTATTTGAGGTGAACTTCTTATGCTTGATAGTGAAGGTATAAGATTGTAGGTATTCTACCCACTTGAGGTGCTTCTGATTCAACTTCTCTTGTCCATTCAGAAAACTAAGGGCATGGTTGTCAGTATAGACCACCAACTCTTTGGGTAGAAAGTAATGATGCCACCTCTTCAAGGCTTGCACCATGCCATGCAACTCCAAGTCATACACAAAGTACTTTTGTTTTGCTTCATTCAACTTTTTAGAGAAAAAGGCTATGGGAAGACCCTCTTGACTCAAAACAGCCCCTATTGCTCTTTGACTAGCATCACGCTCAACTGTAAATAATTGATTGAAATCAGGTAACCTAAAGGTAGGTAACTCATCTATCTTCTTTTTCAACAACTCAAATCCCTTTTGGGCCTCCTCTGTCCACCTAAACTGACACTTAACTCCCCCTTTGATAGTATTGAGCACAAGAGCACACACATGACTAAAGTTTCTTACAAACTTCCTATAAAAGGAGGCTAACCCATGAAAGCTCCTAACATCATTGATATTATTAGGTGTAGGACAACTAAGGATTGCCTCAACCTTACTAGGATCCATTTTTAGACAACCTTGTGAAATGACAAAACCAAGATATACAAGTTCAATCTTGAGAAACTCACACTTTTCAAGGTTGATTTTGAAATGTGCCTTCTTGAGCTTCTTCGAGACCATCTCCACATCCTTGAGATGTTCTTCTTTGGACCTGCTAAAGATTAGAATGTCATCAAGATATAAAATCATAAATTTACCTATGAACTCAACCAAGACTTCATTCATGAGGCTTTGAAAGGTGCTAGTTGCATTGGTAAGGCCAAATGGCATGACCAACCACTCATAGAGGCTAGCATTGGTCCTAAAGGTTGTCTTCCATTCATCCCGTAGTCTGATTCTTATCTAATGATAACATAATTTTTAATCCACCTTTGTGAAGTATCTTGCACCCCCAAGATTGTCCAATAGGTCTTCTATCCTTGGCATAGGGAATCGGTACCTTATAGTGATCTTATTGATTGCTCTGGAATATGTACACATTCTCCATTTTCCCCGTTTCTTGGGTTCTAAGATAGTAGGTATAGCACATGGACTCAAACTCTATTTGATGAATCCTTTGTCCAAGAACTCCTGCACATGTTTGGCAATTTCTTCATTTTGAGTAGGTGTCATTTTGTAGGCAGCCTTGTTAGGAAAACTTGCCCCTAGAATTAGGTCTATTTGGTGATTTACATCCCTCATTGGTGGAAAAGAATCAGGTAGATCTTCTCCTATTACTTCTGCATATATTTTGAGTAGACCCTTCACCTCTTGTGGCACTTCTTCCATTGGATCTACCTTACCTTCTTCACTAGGTTTGAACGCAATAGCATACCCTTGATCTCCTTCTTGTTTCATCACCTTAAGAAACTCTTTCCCACTCATCATCATCACACTTGATCCCACTTGTTTTTCCTCTTTTGGACTAGGTAATGGATCCATTTGATACCTCTTACCATTCTTGATAATGAAATAGCTATTCTTCTCACCATCATGTTGAGCCTTTACATCAAATTGCCATGGACATCCCAACAACAAATGGAAAGCATCCATAGGGAATATATCACATAAAATCTTGTCCTTATACTCACCAATCTCATAGTCTACCCATGCTTTCTCATAAACTAAGACATGTTGGCCCCGGTTGAGCCATGACACCTTGTAGGGAGTGAGATATGGCAGCCTCTTTAACTTGAGTTTATCCACCATTTCAGTTGAAACTATATTCTCAGTTGAACCTGAGTCTACAATCACTTTGCAAATCTTGCCTTGAGACTTACAAGTTGTTCTAAACAAACTCTTCCTTTGTGGTGGCTCTTGAGCTTGAGGAATCTTCAACAAAGACCTTCTTAGCATTAGACTTTCACCATCTGTCACTAGGCGTACCTTGCTGAGAGGGGAAGACACACTTCAATTGTCTTCTTCCTGCACTAATTGTGTTCTTCTCTCACCCATGTATGAGTGTGAAGAACTAGTTGCTTACTCCGGACACCTTCCCATTGTGTGGCCAATTTGATTACAATTGTAACATCTACTGATGAAAATTGAATTTCCTCTTCCTGAACTTCCAAATCTGCCCCTAGAATTGTTTCTTCCTCTTAACTATCCTCTAAATTGCCCCTTTGAAGAGTCTCCACCACCTTCTTTCCTTGAGTTTTCTTCATTCCTTGATGTTTGTTGTCCTCTACTAAAAGTGCCCCTTCCTCTAAAGGATCTACCACCTCTAAACTTTTGATTTTGTTCACTCCTCTTCTTGATTTTGTCTTATGCCCTTAATGCTAACTGAAAACACTTATGAATGGTATCAGGAGTAAGGATACTGATTTCATCTTGTATATTTTGTCTCAATCCATTCATGTATCTAGCCAATTTCTCCACCTCATTCTCATGCTTCTTAGCTCTGAGGCTTAGTTTATGGAATTCCTCTGTGTAAGCATTGAGATCTAGCTCCCTTTGTTTTAGATTTTGCAGTCTCTTATGAATTTGAACTTCATAATCTCCTGGAAGGAATTGTTCCTTAAGTCTGATCTTCATACACTCCCATGAAGTTATCTTCTTTTTGCCTTCTTGTATCCTTTCTTCTTGCATCATATTCCACCAAACCAATGTTGATCCTCTCATTCTTGATTTGGCCACATTAACTCTTTTCTCTTCTGCTACCTCTTTGTAATGAAAATGATTATTGAGAGCTTCTATCCAATCTAGCAACTCTTCTCCATTGAGGTTTCCTCCATATGTGGGTAATCCATCCAGATTGTCCTTAGAAATGGATTTGACTACATCTAGGAATAACTTTTGGTCTTGAGGCATAGCTACTGCTGTTGGTTCCTCTCCATCTTCCACTTCTTCATCAGTCTCATCACCCCATTCTATCTTAACCTATCCCTTCTCCTTCTTTTCCTCACTGGTTCCTCTGCTTCCTTCTATATCCTTCAATCCTTCTATCATCTCTACCACCATCTATTGGATGGCTTATGGAGTCATTGCCTTTGGAGGCCTTGAACTTGCTTCTGATTCTTCACAATCTGATATACACCAAATATTTCAAAGAATGGCTCTGATACCACTCTATTGCAAAGATCTTATGCCTAGCTCTCCAATTCACCCTTACTCACCCCAACTCCTCAACTCACCCTTCTACTCAAGATCCTCCAAGGTACCTTTTTAGGGTACACTCCTTAGACCTCCAAGGCCTAAAACTCTATTGGCTTGCCTCCTAGGTATAGCCTTTTGAGGTTTCTTGTTGGTTCTAACCCAAATCTCTGATTTTGAGATGGTCTCCTACTAGGTTCCCAAAGCTCCAACTAGGCTGCAAAGACCTCCACCAAGGATCTTCACTCTAACAATATGCTTAAAGGTTGTGGTTAAGTTGTGTAGGTATTTTCAAGGTCATTTTATGCATTGACAAGGTCTGCACCTTCCTCCCAAGCCCTAGGATTTCAACTTGCTTCTACCGGCTGCTATTAGGCTTAATTGACAAGCCCTTCTTTGACTATTTTTTGGTCTTTTTCCCAAAAATTTCCTAACAAACCCCAGATATTTTTACATATTCAAATACCCATTTGGAAGTTACACAAGATCAATCATTTTTCCATCTGGGTTTGTTGTACAACTAAGGTTACTGAAAAAGAGCTATTTTTAAGGGGTTTAGGGCTTCCAAGCAGTTTTGGAAGATGTGCTCCAAACTCTTCACCAGTCACAATCGCCAACCCAAAAAAAATTGGATTTTTTTATTAAACTTGTAAAAATTTCCAAAACATTATGGTTTTCTGGGGTGTCACTTCTCCATGGCATTGAAAATGAACAATCTTTGCTGCCCCCACACACTAGCTACAAGCTTGTGTGTTATTCATCTCACCCATTCTCTTCCTTGTGGCCTGCAAAAACAAAAAACACATACTATAAAAATATTTGTAGATCCTACCCAAGGCATCCAATGGATTGCAACTTGTTCCATTCATGGATGCTTAGGTAAAATGCATTTTTACAGTCAAAACCCCAAGTTTCAAGGGTTTGTGAGCAACTTTTACAAAAACAGTGATAACTTTTGATCCAGGGCACTTCAGACCTTCATATTATACTTGTTGGAAAGATAAAAAAAATTTCTAACATCCTCTTCTATTATGAGCACCATACCAAACTGTACAGGTCATACAAAAGCAGAAAATCAAAGCAAAAATGGTCCAAACGTGAGGAAAAGCATAGGAAACCCTTGGCAAGTGAATTGAATGCAAACCAAAAGTTGATTAGCCTGTTATTGGAGATGCTAAGAAGGTTTTATACACCATTTTAATTTGGTTCCAACCAACTTCCAATGCCATTTCCTTCATGGACAACTTTTGCCTAAAAATGCAAAAGTTGTCATGACCAATTTTTGACAACTTTTACCTATGAGTACAAAAACACACTCCAAGGCTCTCAAGGCCTTAAAATAACTCAAAATTCATCCCACAATGGATTTAAACAATTTCCAAACATTCTAGCAAGTTTCTAGGCATCCACCTAGTACAAACCAAAAATTGACATTTTGACAACATTTCAGGATAATGACAATTTTCGATCCTGAGCACAACAAAAGTGTGGACAACCAAACTATGGCTTCAAAAAGTATCATAGGATTTCTTCCACCTTATTACAACATAAAATAACTTGAAATCACATAAAAACTCTACAATGCAAGAAAAGACAACTTTGAGCTAGGTGCTCTGCACCACTCTCTCTCTCACTCTCTTTATCTCTCTTAGGTATCTCTCTTTCCCTCCCTCCCTCTATCTATCTTGGTAATTCTCTCTTCTCTCTCTCTCTCAATTATCTCCCTTCCTCCCTCCCTAACTCTCTAACTTTCTTTCTCTATCTCCATGTCTCTCTGGTCTCTCTCTCTCTCCATAGAGAGGGAGAGACATAAGGATGGGAGTAGAGAGGGAGGTTGGAAGGAATAGAGATGGGGATAAGGAGGGGAGGAAAGGTAGATAAGGAGAGAGGGTGGGAGAGACCTAGAGAGGGTAGATGTAGAGAGATGAGGGAGAGAGAGAAGTTCAAAAAGATAGAAAGAGGGGTAAGGAGATAGGGAGAGAGTGGAGAGGGGAGAGATATAGAAATGAGAACTAGAGCCTAAGGAGAGAGGGGTGAGAGACCTAGGGGAAAGATAGAGGTGAGAGAGATAGAGGGGGAAGAGAGGAGGGTAATGAGATAGGGAGGGAGAGGTAGAGACATAAATATAGATGGAAGGAGAGACCTATGGATGCTGAGAGACAAAGGGTGGGATGGAGAGGTAGTGATCGAGAGAATGGAGAGGGAGGGGAGAAAAACAATAAGAGAGGGAGAAAGAAGAAGAGAGAAGGAGAGAGGAAGGGATAGAGATGAGGGTAAGGAAGGAAGGTGAGGTGCAAAGGAAGAGAAGCTAGGAGAGACCTAGAGAATTAAAGATAGTGAGGAAGTGAGCGGGGGGGTGTAAAGAGAGAGAAGAAATATATAGTAGAGAGTGAAGGGTAGGAAAGAGAGGTAAG